>NW_022630996.1:26123313-26352333 GCF_010015895.1 Lontra canadensis
AAAGATGAAAATTTTTAAAAAATTCTATAAAAGGAATTAATAAGTTGGTTGGAAAAAGAAAGAAGAAAAAAGAGGGAGAGAATATGCTCATGTTGGAGACTAGAACAAAGCCATGTGCTAGATTTAGGGCATATTTTGACCTACTAGAAGAAACTGTATCCCAAAATTTTTTAGAATAAAAAGAGCAGTGGCCTGACTGTGCCTTGGATCATGGTTTAAGGTAATCCCGAGCTGAGAGCTCACTCCTCAGCTCTGTCTCTGTAGTCAGGTTCCCTGCTTGGATACTTAGGAGCTTTGCCACACTCAGACACCCCTGATATTTCAGTGACCCTGTGGATCCTGAGACCACACTGTCCCTGTGAGGGCTCCACCTCTACTTAGCTCTGGAGTGATATCCCTCAGTGGAACAGACTTCTAAAAGTTCTGGTTTTGTGCTCCACTGCTCTGCCGCTTGCCGGGAGCTGGTCCTTCCCCCCTTGGTCTGTCTTCCTGTTGCTTCAGATTCACTTCTCTGCACGTCCTACCTTTCAGAAAGTGGTCGATTTTCTCTTCCTAGAATTGCTACTCTTCTTCTCTTCGATCTCCTGTTGAGTTCGTAGGTGTTCGGAATGGTTTGATAAGTACCTAGCTGAACTCCTGCGACCTAATGTCTTTTCAGTCCACTACTGCTCTGCCATCTTGCCTATGCTCTGTAGATATCTTTTGAAGGCAGAGCGAAAAGCATTTCCTGATAGATTGGATATGGGATGTGAGAAATGAGTAGTCAGGTTGCTCAAAGTTTGACCTGAGCATCTGGAAGGGTGGAGTTAACATCCACTCATATAGGGAACCTGTAGGTAGACTAAATTTTGAAGGAGGAATGCCAGAAATTCATTTTGGTAATGCTAGGATTGAGATGTCTATGTGACCTCTAATTTAGGATAATCTAAATTATGCTATTGTTGAAACTAAATCTCAAAATGTCAGTGACTTAATGTATCAAAAGGTTACTTCTCACTCATCTTATACATAAAACATGCTTTACACACACAGACAAAGGGCCCAAAGGTGATGGAAAGACTGCTTTATTGTAACTGAATTTAGAAATATATGGCTTCCAGGATCGTGAAACAGGGGAAGAGAAGAACTAGAGAGTTGTCTTCGCTCTTAATATATCTGCCCAGAAGAGCCACGTACTTTCTCCTACAACCCACTGACCAAACCTAGTCATATGGCACCATCTAATTGTTAAAGGGTGGGAAATACGGACTTTGATAAATGAGCAGACATTCAGCTGAGAGGTCTTTGCTGTGATATGAATTTGAGAGTGATTTACTATGTGAATAACATTTAAATCCAGGGGATTGTGAAATCACCAGGGAGATAACAAAGTTAGAGAAGAGGAAAGGAAGAAGGATTGAGCCGAGGGGTTCTCTATTGTTTATAGGTTGGAGAGTGGAAGAAAAAAAGCAAAGGAGACTGAAAAGGACTATATAATGAAGTAAGAGGAAAGCCAGGAGCCTAGAGCACCCTGAAATTCAAGTGAGGAAAGGGTACCAAAGAAAATAGAGTGATGAACTATGACAGAGCTACTGATATTTCCAGTACAATGAGAACTGAGAATTGACCATAACATTAACAAAGTGGAGTTCTTTGGTGTCCTCCATATTTTGAAGGTCTGATATAACAACTTTTTGGAGTGAATTTAAGGGAGAGCTGGAGGAGAGGAATTTGAGATTGTAAGGATAGGCAACTCTTTTTGAGGAAATATAATAAAAAAGGTGAAATAAATGGAGTGTCAGCTAAAGCAAGAAGAGATGAAAAACAAGATTTAAAAAAAAAAAGATTTTATTTCTTTATTTGAGAGAGACAGTGAGCGGGAGGGGGAAGGAGAGAGTCTGAAGCAGACCCGTGCTGCACAAGAGCCCATTGCAGGACTTGATCCGATAACCTGAGCCCAGACCAAGACTTGGAAACTTAACAGACTGAGCCACTCAGGCACTCTCTAACAAGGTTTTGTTAAATGAGAAAAATAATAACCCATGTGTATGCTAATGAATGGGTAGAAAAACACTGATACAGGAGACAAGGGTAAAAGTTGCTAAAGTAATGTTCTTAACAAGGGGGAGTAGATATGTCTGCTGCAAGTGGAAGAACTGATTAGCTAGGGACAAGTAGGAAGGCAGAATTGAAGAGTGAGATGTGATGGGAGTCTCTGTAAAGCTTGTGTGCAAGTGTCTATGGAAGCTGTGCCTTAGATTTGACATGAACATCAAATGAAACAAACTCAAAAATAATAGGCAAATATAAGTTATTATTAAACCACTATTAGCTTTTAATAGCTTAGCACTGGTGAAAACTTCCAAGAAAAAGTCCAACAGGAATACAGCAGGTTAGGCTCATTTGGAAGAAGAGGGAGCCTATCTAGAGGCTGTTAGGAGTACTAGAGTATGCTGCAGGCTCTCTGGAAATCATCTTTGCAGAAATGATGTTCATTAGAGAAACAAGGGGAGACCTAGGATTATCCTAAATTATTCCTATTAAGAATTGAATGGGTAGAGACTTATACCTCTGTTGCTAGCATGTGTTTTTATAGCTGTGTTAGCTCATAAATTAATCTATAGCCAATAGTTACCACATTAACTCAGATGCATGGGCCTCATTTGTATATGTCACATGCAAGCAAGCAGCAGACATTCATAAGGGGTCAATGCTTTGGGACTCAGTGGGCCACATTTAGAAAAAATGTACCTTCTAAATGATATCATTTATATGTTTGCTTGAAAACATTTATATTCTGTTCTACAGTAGTAATTAATACCTTCCTAATATGGGATAAAATGAACTCTCTCAGTCTCAGAATGCTACTCAGGAACCTGACAGACTGTTGACACTTCTGTTGCCTTAGTCATTATCATTTCCTTTTGGGACAAAACTAAACAATGCAGAGGTTTGTTCTGGTGTGTGTGTGTGTGTGTGTGTGTGTGTGTGTGTTTTCCTTAGTGATTAAATTAAATTGTCAATAATTGACCAATTCATTCCATGAATCATTGGAAATTTTCTAATTTTTTAGACTTATAAAAACTATGTTCTCTTGAATTAGTTGATGCTATATCACCAAGCTGCCATGTTCTGGAAAATCAAGCCCTTTTTCTGCTATAGTTCTAAAGATTTTCCAAGAGTACTAGTAGATTACAGAATCATAGAATTTTTCAGAACATTCTATATTGTAGAGGTTTGCATCCAGAATAGTGAAGTGAAGGATTTTAGAAGCCACGTGGTAGCCCACTGCCAACATCTATATTGCCCAAAGAACGGAAAGACTGTGCTCTAAAGTTGCCAGGGGAGCCTCTCTCTGGTTTTGTTAGAGAGCCTTTTATGAAAAACACAATTAATTCATCCTTCCACTCCAGTGCTTTTAACAGGGTAACAGTTGACAAACTGCCAGGTTTTATTAGCCAGAACAGAAACAGACATCACTATGTCATAATAGTCCTAAACAGGAGCATCTATATTTTCTACTGCAGCATTGGAAGATTCTGAATTTTTGATTCATTGGCCTTAGGTGTCCACCTTGCTTATGAGGCTTAAATTGATATACTGAACATATAGAGATTTTCAAAACCTTTTATTTTTCTTACATACATTTTAAATTCTTGTAAACATGATATAGGTTCATGTTAAAAAAAACAGGTGGAAGGGTTTATAATTAAAAGCCATTGGCCCCACCTCATCTTCTCCCACATGTAATTCTGTACCCCAGAGGCAACAGTTTTCTTTTTTTGTGTTTCCATCTTAAACTTCTTTGCCAGTTCACTTCATATATCTCTATGTGTTACGTATACTATGACACTGTTTCTTAATTTTCCACAGACATTGTTTATTGACTTTCTGTTAGATACAGATTTAGATCAGTTATCTCCTCCACATCCTTGGCACCACCACCATCATCACCTTCTAGTTGGTTATGGCATGATTTTATGACTCGTATTGGTCATTGTTAAACAATTTATAACAATACCAATTGTTATATAGTATCTCCATACTTCTCACTTCATAAAAGGACATCAGTGCTCCTGGTCTGCATTTAAACTCTTTTCCTTGTTTCATCTAGCAAATTGTTTACACTTCCATTTATACATATCAAGTTGAAAATCATTTGCATTGTATTCTGTATTCACAGTTAATGCATTCTGATGTATATATAAGCTGATTCTAAAGTTGAAAATCAACATATCCTGGTCTGTGTATTTTTTTTTTTCTGGCCACCTTCAGTAATGATCCCATATCATTCTACTTTTTATGTCCTGAAAAGTCATTGAAGACTCCTTTTTTTATTTTTTAAAACTGGTAGTTCATCTCTGATTCTCTTATGTTGTAGTTTCATACAATCTTCATTTCTTTTCTTCTGATAAAATCTAAAGAAGGAAAAAGAATAAAAAAGTGTCTCAGTCCACGTCGTCTTCTTCGGAAGCTCCTTTTTAACTACCTCCCTAATACATATGTAACTAAAGAAAAGTGTTGCACCAACAATAATCTAACTAGATTCGTGTTTTCAGTAGTCCACTATTGGAACTCCATTTAATACATACTGTCATTTTACTTCTGGATTTAAATTTCATTACTGCTTTAAATTTAGGAAGGAAAACATTTTAATCCAAAACACCCTGACATGGCAAATGAGAAAGGCAAACAAATTCTGGAAAATGGAAAGAAACATGTAAAAACCAACCATTGATTTTAATTATCTTTTTATTCTGACATTCTTAAAAATATATCAAAAACAAAAATGTTTTCTTTTAAAGTTTTGGCATGATATCTTGATTCTTTATTTAGTTTCCTCCAATTACAGTTTATACTATGCCTGGCAGGCAATTGCCCGTTTTGATATCTTCATCTGCACTGCAGGATGAGATAGTAACATACTTTCCCCTGCCTTCTATAAAGCCTCGTTTACAGTTTTAATAACTCCTTGGAACAAATTACTGTACAATATAAACATATATTCCTGTTTATTCAGAGTGACAATTTTGTTATTGCTGTATTATGAAAACAACTGTGTTTCTAAATAAAATATACTCATAAATTAAAACCAAGAGATCAGCTTAACTACAATATGTACACAATCCAAAGTCCCAAGAATTTTGTCTCACAAAATCATCTTGCCAAACAGTTGTCTACAATAAAGTCAATGTCTCCATGATTCCTATTTTAAGTATGTCAAACTTATGTCTCCCTGTTTTCTTATTATTTCCTGAAAGTACTTTTTTTTTTTTTTTTTGGATATTTTCTTTACCACTCTGTAGGCTTGAGGGATGTCTTGATGTGCCACCAGGACAGACTGCTTTGTCCTGGACTGAAGGTGGCCTTGTGAAAAACTGACTTCAGGAAAAGAGAGGACTTCAGGAAAAAGAGGGTATAATTTTTAATCTGGTTTGGAGGCCAGAAAGTGGGTGCCATTCCTGGCTCATCTTCTTACTGACTACATGACCTTAGACATTTGACTTACTCTTTCAAAACTTATGAATGGGAAAAATAATAGTATTTACCTTAGATAGCTGCCAAGAGGCTAATATAAAGCAACTCACGTAAAACACAGCAAAATGCCCACACTTATAAAATACACATTAAATGTTAGTTATTTTTATTCTTATTATCTTGACTTGTTAATTATTCAAAAATATTCAAAAGTATTCGTCCTGTCTGAGCACATAGAAATACCAACACACATGAATTTCTCCTTATGTTTTTGAGGACCTAAGATGCATTCTGAAGATAGTTTTCCAATAGGAAAAGATAGGAACTTCTCTTCTTTCACATCATAGGCATGATTCAGATTTTGGGAATTGCTTGCATAATGTGGCGATTGAAGTATTAAGTCCAACCTTAATCTTCCCTCCGCTTAGGAGGTCAAGTTTGTATATAGCTTATTTATATCTAAATCCCTGTATTTATTAAGATGCTTTCTGTGGCTTAACATGGAGATTAGTTTCATAAAACCTGTTTAACTTTCACTTGACATAGCAAACAAATCCCTAAATTTCTAAGCAGAAGTTTGTGTGTCTCTAACTAGGTAGAGAGAAGATGAACCCCAGGGTAATGGTGGTGGGCTGAGGAGAAATACTAAAGACTTGATTAAATTCTGGCTGTACCACTAACTTTCTTTGTGATTTAAGCCAAGACACTTTATTCATTCGTCACTTTATGCATATTTTTCCTGTACTATGTTCCAGAAACTAGAATAGAGACAAATAAAACTCCTTTCCTTAGGGAACACAGTTTAGTTTGGAAAGCAGACCAAATACAATACAACATATATGACAATACATACACAGTGTGACAATATATACATCACTGAATGATATGTATGCATATATGATGTGTGTGATGGTGTGTGGTATCATGTGTATACTATGAAATCTATCTTACTATATTTTATTAGTTTTTGTTATTTATTTGTGTGTGTGTATTCTGCATAATATTTGCTAAATTTCTGGAATCTTTAAATTTATATCTTTGAGTTAAAAATAGCACTACCTTATGATTCAGCAATCATACTGCTGGGTGTTTATCTAAAGAATACAAAAACATGGATTCAAAAAGATACATGTACTCCTCTGCTTATAGCAGCATTATTTACAATAACCAAGATATGGAAACAGTCCAAGTATCCCATCACCTGATGAGTGGATAAAGATGTGAGATATATAGATAGATATATATCTCACATCTATATATATATGGAATATTATTCAGCCATAAAAAGATTGAAATTTTGCCTTTTGCAATGACGTGGATGGAGCTAGAATATAATGCTAAGCGAAATAAGTCAATCAGAGAAAGACAAATACCATATGACTTCACTCATATGTGGAATTTAATAAACAAAACAAACAGGCAAAAGGAAAAAAAGAGAGAGAAAGAAAGAAGTTGAGAAACAGATCCTTAACCATAGAAAACAAATGGATGATTACTAGAAGGGAGATGGGTGGAGGATGGGTGATGGGGATTAAGAAGTACACTTGAGATGAGCACTGGGTGATGTGTGGTTGTTGAATTACTATACTGTACACCTGAAATTAATATAATGCTGTATGTTAATTAACTGGAATTAAACTTTAAAAGCCCCCAAAATTATATATTTGACAAAATTTGGGAGATTTTCAGACATGATTTATTTTTTTTTTTTCTGTCCCATTATCTCTGTCCCCTCCCTTCTGGGATTACAAATATATGTATAAATATATATACATATATATACATGCATACATATCAGAGAAATCTTTTGCTATTCTCTCACAGATAGTCAAGGCTCTGTTAAATTCTCAAAATATTTTTCCTCTTTTTCTTCTTTTTTTCTATTATTTTATATTGAAGTTCACTGACATCTGTAGTTTAAAAATATGAAATAAATATTGAAGTTCATTTGTTATCTCTAATTTGCTCATAAACTGATCTATTGGAGTTTTATTTTACATATGTAGTTTTTATTTCTAGAATCTCCTTTTGGTACCTTTTTCTAGTTTCTATTTCTCTGCTGAGATTTATTACATCTGCTCATTGATCATGAGCATATTTTCTGTTATTGAGCATAGTTATAATATCTGCTTTAAACACTTGTATGCTAACTCCAAAATCTGGGTCATTTCAGGGTTTCTTTCCTTTGGTTGCCTTTTTTCTAAATATGGGTCATATTTTCTGTTTCTTATAATCTAGGAGTTTTTGATTACATGCTGGACTTTATGAATGATATGTTCGAGAGACTCTAGGATTCTCTTATATTCCTTAGAAGAATGTTCACTTTTGGTTTAAGCTGGCAATAAACTTGGCTAAATTCACACTAGCAGCTCTGTCTCTCTTGTAATGAATAACAGTTAAAGTACCTATTTGGTTCTTTTTAGTCCTAAGCTTACAGTCTTCCCTGAGTGTGTATAGTGCGGGGTTTACCAGAAATTTGGGTAGAGTTTATGCATAGCATTTGGAGCACTTCCTCTCTTGCTCTCTCTGTTTTTGGGTTTACCACTCACTTTCTTGCTGCTATGGTCACCAGCACCCTGTTCCTTCATTCTTCACACCAGAAAGACTGTTGGATTCTGTCAGAGTTCTGAGCACTGAGCCAAACTGGGCTCTGTCCTGGGACAATAGGCTATAACAAATGGGAGCTCACTCAGAGCTGATCCCCTCTTTGTGTGGATTCTTTCCCATACCCAGATCCTTCCTGTTTTGGCTTGTTCTCCAGTATTTTTAGGTAATTTTTTTTTATATTTTGCCCAGAGGGTATAATTGTTAATCTTCAGGAAGATTGTTCAATAAGAGCTCCTCAGCCATTACCAGAAAGGGAATTCTCAATTTAAGAAATGTAACTATGCCAAGGTTCAGGGTTAGCTGATTTAAGCCCATATATATATGTATATATGCATACACAATACACACACACACACATACACATACACATATATACATATATATATACATACATACATGCTGGGTTGTGGTAGTATACTATAATTTAAGGATGATGCATGGTAATTGAACTCACACTTTTAAAGTTTATTTTTAGAGTAATGTAAAGTGATGAAAAGAGAAGTTTGTCTTAAATATATGACCTAAGTATGGTGTTTGTGTCTGTGTATGGGTGTATTGTCCAAATGGTAATCTTGCAACATGTAGCCACTTAAATTTAAAATAAATTAAAATTGGGGGGCCTGGGTGGCTTAGTCTATTGATTATTGATCTCAGCATCATGAATTAAGGCTCTGTGTTGGGCTCCACACTGGGCATGGAGTCTACTTAAAAAAATTTAAATAAGATAAAGTAAAATAAGATAAAAATTTAGTTCCTCACTTATACTACCCACATTCTAATTACTCAATAGCTACATCTGGCTAGAGGCTATTATCTTGAATGCAGAAAAATAGTATTTTTCCATGATCAGGGAAAGTTTTACTGGACAACACTGTTCAACAGAATGCTTCTCTGTCATGCAGACAAGTATACTTATTGGGAATTGCATGTGTTTAGTAGGTCATCTGAAATCCACAGGGGTAGAGCAGCTTGGGTGGCTCAGTCAGTTAAGCATCCACCTCTTGATTTCAGCTCATGTCATGATCCTAGCATCGTGAGGTCAAACCCTGAGTTGGGCTCTGTGCTGAGTGTGGAGCCTGCTTAAGATGCTCTTTTTCCCTCTGCCCCTCCCATGTTCTCTCTCTCTTTTTAAAAGAAAGAAAGAAAGAAAGAAAGGAAGGAAGGAAAGAAAGAAAAAATGAAATCCATAGGTACAGGATCCATCACCAACTAGAGCCATATCTCAGTGGACACTGAAATTTACTCTTTTTATTACACTGGCCGTTTTTTCTCTTTGTGGGTTGACAAACTACATACATCATTGCTTTGTTCCTGTGAAATTTCACTATGGTCTTGAAAGCAGAGATAGTTTGAATGATTTCTTTTTATTGAGGACTTAACTATGTTCTAGGCACTGTGCTCTGCACTTTATCTGCGTTAGCTCATGTAATCATTACAACAACTGTATGTCATAGGTGCTATTAGTATCTCCATTTTCTAGGTGGAGAAGCCAAGATAGAGAGTTAGGTAACTTGCTCACAGTCCTGTAAAAGGTGAGGCATGAAGCTAGGATTTAACTGTGGAAGAATAAGGGAAGTAGAAGAATATTTGATATTTTGATATTCCCTGTGAGAAACTGTCCGAATATTAAAACTTGAAGACAACACTGCTTTACTTTCATGAAAAGAAGTATAGCACAAAGAATTACATAGGAATTAGTCACATCTTTTTACACTCATATAAAAAACTTGTTATGCATCATGCCTTAGTCAGTTACATAAATTCCTGATCTAGGAGTGTTTGTGGAAAAATATTTATACTGCCTTCCCTTTCACCTCTCTCAGAGGCCAAACTTCCTTTCAAATTACCAGCTTTGAAATCACAGTACATTTTTCTGATTCTGACCAATATCACTCTCCAGGCCCAAAGCCCTCACCCTATTTTATACTCTTGTAACAGTATAATTTTTGTTTTTAATTTTCTAATTAAATTTGGTTTATATTTTAACACCTTATATTAAATATGCATTGCCATGTTTTAAACTTCTTTATTCTACATAAAAGAATTCCTTTGCTAAATTAATGTCCTTTCACTTGGAAGGTTTCATCTTTTTGATTAGTATGTATTGATTGTTCTTTTTCACTGATGGATTTTTCACCATTACCCTTTCTTGTACTCCTTAACATTATATAAGAAACGTTTCAAAGGTTTTGAACTCTTATATTTAACAATGAGGTAGAAATTTCCTTTTCTAAGGAAGTGACCCATCCAGGAGAGGAAGCACTGTTGTCACAATGCTGAAGCTGGAGCCCAGAACTGCTTTCTTGCTGTTTGTTATTTCTCAACTACTGTACTACCTCCTGCTACCAAGAAATGTGACTTGGTGGTACCACCAGCTCAGGCCTCATCAGCCCTCTTCAGAAACAGAATGGACTGAACTGATTGTCTAAAGCTCCTTTAGATCTAACTTCCTTCCTTCCTCCGTCCCTCCCTCCCTCCCTCTTCCTTCCTTCCTTCCTTCCTTTCCTTTCCTTTCCTTTCCTTTCCTTTCCTTTCCTTTCCTTCCTTCCTCCCTCCCTCCCTCCCTCCCTCTTTCTTCCTTTCTTTCTTTCTTCCTTTCTTCCTTTCTTCCTTTCTTTCTTTCTTTCTAACATCTGTAAAATATATTCTGCCCAGCAAAGGAAAGTATGACCATTATTATTGTGACATACTTTTTCTTAGATGTGTGTAGAAAAGTATTCTAAGCAGTACTCTAAAGAGTATTTAATAAAATCTAACACCAAAGCCACCAAAAAAACACCCCAAAAATCTGAGTATCAAGTACAACAAAGATTTTACAGTGGTGTTTGGCCTCACATAAATGAAGGCAATTTGTTCTCATCAAAACATTCCTTGCTTATGATATAGCCATCATATAAAAAAGAAAAAAAGAAAAAGTAGAGGAAAAAAAAAGTCTGCAGAGAGATCCAGTAGGTTCAAATTACTGAACTTTATTTATGTATTAAGAGACAAAAACAGGAGATCTCTCATAAATCCATCATGCACCACAAGAACAATAGTTTTAGAAACATGCAAATTTCCCCTTTGATATTCAGCTGCAAAGAGATCTTTGAAAGAACTTCTCAGCCATACTTATTTTGGAGATGAAGCTGGATTATTATCCACATGTGGCAGAAACAGGAAGGCCTCATTTGCTCAACATTTTCCCACTCTGCTCTTCAAAGGGAGTGTGAGAATATTTTTTTATAGAAGAATGGGATTCCCTGGGTTTCCTAATAGTTGAAATTAGTTGCTCTTCATTAAAGTGTTACATTTTTCCCTCTGGGTAGAGCACCTGTGTTCTGGTAACTAATTTTTTTCAAATTCAAAGACATCATGATTACTTGATGAATATGTACACTTGCCATAGATTTTTGTGAGTTCTCATAGCAGATCAATGTATTACCGATTAAAACAATCAAGGGAAAAGCTACCTTAAACAGAAGATTGGAAGAACCAGTCACTATTTAGAAATGAATTTCTTCATTATGGTAGCCTATCTAATTTAGGGTGATTTATGATTTACCTCTTTTTCTTTTGCTTCTTTATATTTTAACTTTGTCAATAACGAATATTTGTTGTGTAATAAAGGAGAAGAAAGAACAAGAAAGTGAAGCATTTACCTATTCTATTTTACCCATGAGTCAAAGAAGGCCGGATTTAACAACTTAAAGGACTTTGTTAGACTTAGTCTGGTCTTCTCTCTGATAGATGTATTTCACCATTGTTACACCATCTAGATAATTGTTGTCCAGTAGAACTTTGTGGTTATGGAGATATTCTGTGTCTGTGTTGCTCAGTAATCTAGCCATGTGTGGCTAGTGGTTACTGAGCTCCTGCAGTATAGCTCTTGGGACTGAGGAACTAAATCTTTAGTATAGCCAGCTATTGCTAATGGCTTCTATATTGGACAGTTCAGACTCAGATATATCCAAAACAAAAATCAATCACAGGCATCTAAAAAGTATTGTAGCACTGTTTGTGATTACACAAACCTGCATTTATTTATACATAGTTATTTGGATATTTATTTTCTCTATAAATGATTATACATATTTATTAAATGGAAGTCCATATTTATTAAAAGTAAACTAGAATCTTGTTGTAAAACTACTAGTTATGTGAGAAGGTAGGAATAATACAAGTTAGTTGGGGCACTTGGCTGCTCAGTTGGTAGAGCATGCGACACTTAAACTCGGGGTTGTGAGTTCAAGCCCCACATTAGAGGTAGAGTTTACTTAAAAAAAATTAATGCGGGTCAGAACTAAAAGTAAATACGTTAAAATCTTTAAGAAGTCTTTAAGTCTTTAAAATTTTTGAGAGTCACAAACCATTGTCCTTGATTCTAACAATTAAGAAAAGCTCAGGTATCTGTTAAAACATGTTAGACCCTCGGGGGGGAGTCAAGACGGCAGAGAAGTAGCAGGCTGAGACTACTTCAGGTAGCAGGAGATCAGCTAGATAGCTTATCTAAAGATTGCAAACACCTACAAATCCAACGGGAGATCGAAGAGAAGAAGAACAGCAATTCTAGAAACAGAAAATCAACCACTTTCTGAAAGGTAGGACTGGCGGAGAGTGAATGCAAAGCGACAGGAAGATAGACCGCGGGGGGAGGGGCAGGCTCCCGGCAAGCGGCGGAGCAACGGAGCACAAAATGAGGACTTTTAAAAGTTTGTTCCGCTGAGGGACATCGCTCCAGAGGCTTAACTGGGGTGAAGCCCACGAGGGGTCAGCGTGGCCTCAGGACCCGCAGGGTCACAGAAGGATCGGGGGTGTCTCAGTGTCACAGAGCTTGCAGGTATTAGAACGGGGAAGCCGGCTACAGAGACAGAGCTGAGGAGTGAGCTCTAAGCTCGGGGTTACCTTGAACCGGTCGCAGGCTCGGTCAGCTCGGAGCGCGGCCAGAGGCAGGGTGACGGGAGTAATTGGGCGCTGTTCTCTGAGGGCGCACTGAGGAGTGGGGCCCTGGGCTCTCGGCTCCTCTGGGGCCAGAGACCGGGAGGCCGCCATCTTCATTCCCGTCCTCCGGACTCTACGGAAAGCGCTCAGGGAACAAAAGCTCCCGAAAGCAAACCCGAGTGGATTACTCAGCCCGGCCCCTGGTAAGGGCGATGCAACTCTGCCTGGGGCAAAGACACTTGAGAATCACTACAACAGGCCCCTCCCCCAGAAGATCAACAAGAAACCCAGCCAGGACCAAGTTCACCTACCAAGGAGTGCAGTTTCAATACCAAGGAGAGCAGCGGAATTCCAGAGGAGGAGAAAGCAAAGCACGGAACTCATGGCTTTCTCCCCATGATTCTTTAACCTTGCAGTTAATTTAATTTTTTTTTCTTTTTCAATTTTTTTTTCTCTTCTTCTGCTAATTTTTTTTAACTTTTACCCTTTTCTTTTTTAACGTTTTTTAACTAGTTTATCTAATATATATATATATATATTTTTTTTTCTTTTTATATTTTTTCTTTATTGGTTTTCTTTTTTTAATTGTTTCTTTTCTTTCTTTTTTTTTTTTTTTCTTTCTGAACCTTTTTATCCCCTTTCTCCCCCCTCATGATTTGGGATCTCTTCTGATTTGGCTAAAGCATATTTTCCTGGGGTTGTTGCCACCCTTTTAGTATTTTACTTGCTCCTTCATATACTCTTATCTGGACAAAACGACAAGTCGGAAAAATTCACCACAAAAAAAAAGAACAAGAGGCAGTACCAAAGGCTAGGGACCTAATCAATACAGACATTGGTAATATGTCAGATCTAGAGTTCAGAATGATGATTCTCAAGGTTCTAGCCGGGCTCGAAAAAGGCATGGAAGATATTAGAGAAACCCTCTCGGGAGATATAAAAGCCCTTTCTGGAGAAATAAAAGAACTAAAATCTAACCAAGTTGCAATCAAAAAAGCTCTTAATGAGGTGCAATCAAAAATGGAGTCTCTCACTGCTAGGATAAATGAGGCAGAAGAAAGAATTAGCGATATAGAAGACCAAATGACAGAGAATAAAGAAGATGAGCAAAAGAGGGACAAACAGCTACTGGACCACGAGGGGAGAATTCGAGAGATAAGTGACACCATAATATGAAACAACATTAGAATAATTGGGATTCCGGAAGAAGAAGAAAGAGAGAGGGGAGCAGAAGGTATATTGGAGAGAATTATTGGAGAGAATTTCCCCAATATGGCAAAGGGAACAAGCACCAAAATCCAGGAGGTTCAGAGAACCCCCCTCAAAATCAATAAGAATAGGTCCACACCCCATCACCTAATAGTAAAATTTACAAGTCTTAGTAACAAAGAGAAAATCCTGAAAGCAGCCCGGGAAAAGAAGTCTGTAACATACAATGGTAAAAATATTAGATTGGCAGCAGACTTATCCACAGAGACCTGGCAGGCCAGAAAGAGCTGGCATGATATATTCAGAGCACTAAATGAGAAAAACATGCAGCCAAGAATACTATATCCACCTAGGCTATCATTGAAAATAGAAGGAGAGATTAAAAACTTCCAGGACAAAGAAAAACTGAAAGAATTTGCAAACACCAAACCAGCTCTACAGGAAATATTGAAAGGGGTCCTCTAAGCAAAGAGAGACCCTAAAACTAGTAGATCAGAAAGGAACAGAAACAATATACAATAACAGTCACCTTACAGGCAATACAATGGCACTAAATTCCTATCTCTCAATAGTTACCCTGATGTTAATGGGCTAAATGCCCCAATCAGTCACAGGGTATCAGAATGGATAAAAAAACAAAACCCATCTATATGTTGCCTATAAGAAACTCATTTTAAACCCGAAGACACCTCCAGATTTAAAGTGAGGGGGTGGAAAAGAATTTACCATGCTAATGGACATCAGAAGAAAGCAGGAGTGGCAATCCTTATATCAGATCAATTAGATTTTAAGCCAAAGACTATAATAAGAGATGAGGAAGGACACTATATCATATTCAAAGGATCAGTCCAACAAGAAGATCTAACAATTTTAAATATCTATGCCCCTAATATGGCAGCAGCCAACTATATAAACCAATTAATAACAAAATCAAAGAAACACATCAACAATAATACAATAATAGTAGGGGACTTTAACACTCCCCTCACTGAAATGGACAGATCATCCAAGCAAAAGATCAACAAGGAAATAAAGGCCTTAAATGACACACTGGACCAGATGGACATCACAGATATATTTAGAACATTTCATCCCAAAGCAACAGAATACACATTCTTCTCTAGTGCCCATGGAACATTCTCCAGAATAGATCACATCCTTGGTCCTAAATCAGGTCTCAACCGGTATCAAAAGATTGGGATCATTCCCTGCATATTTTCAGACCACAATGCTCTGAAGCTAGAACTCAATCACAAGAGGAAATTTGGAAAGAACCCAAATACATGGAGACTAAACAGCATCCTTCTAAAGAATGAATGGGTCAACCAGGAAATTAAAGAAGAATTGAAAAAATTCATGGAAACAAATGATAATGAAAACACAATGGTTCGAAATCTGTGGGACACAACAAAGGCAGTCCTGAGAGGAAAATATATAGCGGTACAAGCCTTTCTCAAGAAACAAGAGAGGTCTCAGGTACACAACCTAACCCTACACCTAAAGGAGCTGGAGAAAGAACAAGAAAGAAACCCTAAACCCAGCAGGAGAAGAGAAATCATAAAGATCAGAGCAAAAATCAATGAAATAGAAACAACAACAACAAAAAAAACCCCACAATAGAACAAATCAACGAAACTAGGAGCTGGTTCTTTGAAAGAATTAATAAGATTGATAAACCCCTGGCCAGACTTATCAAAAAGAAAAGAGAAAGGACCCAAATAAATAAAATCATGAATGAAAGAGGAGAGATCACAACTAATACGAAAGAAATACAGACAATTATAAGAACATACTATGAGCAACTCTACGCCAACAAATTTGACAATCTGGAAGAAATGGATGCATTCCTAGAGACATATAAACTACCACAACTGAACCAGGAAGAAATAGAAAGCCTGAACAGACCCATAACCAGTAAGGAGATTGAAACAGTCATCAAAAATCTCCAAACAAACAAAAGCCCAGGGCCAGACGGCTTCCCGGTGGAATTCTACCAAACATTTAAAGAAGAACTAACTCCTATTCTCCTGAAACTGTTCCAAAAAATAGAAATGGAAGGAAAACTTCCAAACTCATTTTATGAGGCCAGCATCACCTTGATCCCAAAACCAGACAAGGATCCCATAAAAAAAGAGAACTACAGACCAATATCCTTGATGAACACAGATGCAAAAATTCTCACCAAAATACTAGCCAATAGGATTCAACAGTACATTAAAAGGATTATTCACCACGACCAAGTGGGATTTATTCCAGGGCTGCAAGGTTGGTTCAACATCTGCAAATCAATCAATGTGATACAATACATTAGTAAAAGAAAGAACAAGAACCATATGATACTCTCCATAGATGCTGAAAAAGCATTTGACAAAGTACAGCTTCCCTTCCTGATCAAAACTCTTCAAAGTGTAGGGATAGAGGGCACATACCTCAATATTATCAAAGCCATCTATGAAAAACCCACTGTAAATATCATTCTCAATGGAGAAAAACTGAAAGCTTTTCTGCTAAGGTCAGGAACACGGCAGGGATGTCCATTATCACCACTGCTATTCAGCATAGTACTAGAAGTCCTAGCCTCAGCAATCAAACAACAAAAGGAAATTAAAGGCATCCAAATCGGCAAAGAAGAAGTCAAACTATCACTCTTCGCAGATGATATGATACTATATGTGGAAAACCCAAAAGACTCCACTCCAAAACTGCTAGAACTTGTACAGGAATTCAGTAGTCAGGCTATAAAATCAATGCACAGAAATCAGTTGCATTTCTCTACACCAACAACAAGACAGAAGAAAGAGAAATTAAGGAGTCCATCCCATTTACAATTGCACCCAAGACTATAAGATACCTAGGAATGAACGTAACCAAAGAGACTAAAAATCTATACACAGAAAACTATAAAGTACTCATGAAAAAAATTGAGGAAGACACAAAGAAATGGAAAAATGTTCCATGCTCCTGGATTGGAAGAATAAATATTGTGAAAATATCTATGCTACCTAAAGCAATCTACACATTTAATGCAATTCCTATCAAAATACCATCCATTTTTTTCAAAGAAATGGAACAAATAATCCTAAAATTTATATGGAACCAGAAAAGACCTCGAATAGCCAGAGGAATATTGAAAAAGAAAGCCAAAGTCGGTGGCATCACAATTCCAGACTTCAAGCTCTATTACAAAGTTGTCATCATCAAGACAGCATGGTACTGGCACAAAAACAGACACATAGATCAATGGAACAGAATAGAGAGCCCAGAAATAGACCCTCAACTCTATGGTCAACTAATCTTCGACAAAGCAGGAAAGAATGTCCAATGGAAAAAAGACAGCCTCTTCAATAAATGGTTTTGGGAAAATTGGACAGCCACATACAGAAAAATGAAATTGGATCATTTCCTTACACCACACACGAAAATAGACTCAAAATGGATGAAGGACCTCAATGTGAGAAAGGAATCCATCAAAATCCTTAGGAGAACAGAGGCAGCAACCTCTTCAACCTCAGCCGCAGCAACATCTTCCTAGGAACATTGCCAAAGGCAAGGGAAGCAAGGACAAAAATGAACTATTGGGATTTTATCAAGATCAAAAGCTTTTGCACAGCAAAGGAAACAGTTCACAAAACCAAAAGACAACTGACAGAATGGGAGAAGATATTTGCAAACGACATATCAGATAAAGGGCTCGTGTCCAAAATCTATAAAGAACTTAGCAAACTCAACACCCAAAGAACAAATAATCCAATCAAGAAATGGGCAGAAGACATGAACAGACATTTCTGCAAAGAAGACATCCAGATGGCCAACAGACACATGAAAAAGTGCTCCATATCACTCGGCATCAGGGAAATACAAATCAAAACCACAATGAGATACCACCTCACACCAGTCAGAATGGCTAAAATTAACAAGTCAGGAAATGACAGATGCTGCCGAGGATGCGGGGAAAGGGGAACCCTCCTACACTGTTGCTGGGAATGCAAATTGGTGCAACCACTCTGGAAAACAGCATGGAGGTTCCTCAAAATGTTGAAAATAGAGCTACCCTATGACCCAGCAATTGCACTACTGGGTATTTACCCTAAAGATACAAACATAGTGATCCGAAGGGGCACGTGCACCCGAATTTATAGCAGCAATGTCTACAATAGCCAAACTATGGAAAGAACCTAGATGTCCATCAACAGACGAATGGATAAAGAAGATGTGGTATATATACACAATGGAATACTATGCAGCCATCAAAAGAAATGAAATCTTGCCATTTGCGACAACGTGGATGGAACTAGAGGGTATCATGCTTAGCGAAATAAGTCAATCGGAGAAAGACAACTACCATATGATCTCCCTAATATGAGGGAGAGGAGATGCAACATGGGGGGTTAAGGGGGTAGGAGAAAATAAATGAAACAAGATGGGATTGGGAGGGAGACAAATCATAAGTGACTCTTAATCTCACAAAACAAACTGAGGGAGCTGGGGGGAGGGCGGTTGGGAGGGGGGGTGGGGTTATGGTCATTGAGGAGGGTATGTGCTATGGTGAGTGCTGTGAAGTGTGTAAACCTGGCGATTCACAGACCTGTACCCCTGGGGAGAAAAATATATGTTTATAAAAAATTAAAAATTAAAAATTAAAAAAAACCCCATGTTAGACCCTCAAAAATTTTAGTAATAGTGGAAGGAAAAAAGCTAGGAGTAAGTGGGACAGAGATTGGTGAAACTTTCATCTGTGGGACCTGCCCCTGCATGAATAGTGCAAGATATAACAAAAATGACCTTGATTTAAATGGGGGTCACTATGGAAGGAGGTATATGTAAGTGTAAGCTGGTATCATTAAAATAATTAGGCCTTTGAATTTATGAGTAGGGAGCCTTTAGTCATATTCTTGTTTCTGGTAGCTGCAGTGGGTTTTTGTAAGCCATAAGATAAAGAATCAGAGAGAGATAGGCATGAACATTTGGGAATGGCTCAAGACTTGAGGAGTAGACTAGGCTATAAATAGAATTCATGCTACTCCCAAGGGCAATGGACAATGTGCCAGGACATATTTTGACATATTTGACCAGTAGAATGGTTTGCATTTTTTGGTGTTGAGAGGAGGGGTATAGTGGTGATGAGAAGAAAAACAGCAGTCCAAATTGATACTTGCTACACTCTAAATCATTTTTTTAAAAATGTAAGTTTCATGAAGAAAGAGACTATGTTTAATCCCAAATGTCCAATACCCAATGAAGAGCCTTGCATGTTGTTGGTACTCTACAAATATTCATTAGATGAATAAATAAAAAGATTTTTAAAATAAGTTGGTTGTCATAGAGAGGATGGCCTCCTGCATTGGTCTGGATGTTGGACTAGATGACCTTTAACATCTTCTGATTCTGAGATGACATGACTTCATGACTTGATATTTTAGTTCCAGCCAAAATGTCTGGATATGAAGCTAATGTAATTTCTTAGGATTCTAAGCATTATTTGCTGTAACAGCATAGGTATTGTTTGATCTTTTAAAAATTAACATAAACATGTTAGTTGGCTTTAATAAAGCGTTATTTATTTTTTTTAAAGATTTATTTATTTGACAGAGATCACAAGCAGGCAGAGAGGCAGGCAGAGAGAGAGGAGGAAGCAGGCTCCCCGCTGAGCAGAGAGCTCGATGCAGGGCTCGATCCCAGGACCCTGAGATCATGACCTGAGCCGAAGGCAGCGGCTTAACCCACTGAGCCACCCAGGCGCCCCGATAAAGCGTTATGTTTTCAGGATCAAAGTGAATCAACAGATTTTGGTGTTATGAAGGTTAGTGTTTTTCTCTATTATTTTTCAAAACCCTCTAAGAAATGACTGAGTTGTTCCTAACTGATCTGGATCAATTAAAAGAAAATTAGTAAGGGAAAGTTGCTTTGGAATACATTTCATCCTCTTTAACACTTCTTTCATTCCTTTATCCACTCTTGTCTGTCAGGAGGCACCCAATGCTCTCACTTTTCCTCATCCACTTAGTGACAGATCTCTTCCAGAGCTCCTATCATGTCAGGTCTAAACTTGTTAGCATTGATTACACAGCTCTCCAGGGTCTGAACTCTGCCAGTTGCCCTGACTTTGCTTATCTGCAGGTCCATATTGAGACACCTTGTATTTTCAGAATCAGTATATCATGCTGTGTCACACCTCTTCCTTTACATGTTACAGTCCCTTTTCTCTTCATTATGAGCCCTTTTTTCGCCTCTGCCTAATACCAATATCTCTGGCAAATTCCATTTTATTCTGGAGGCACACCTTTCTCTCTAATCCTCCCTTGTTTTCTTGCCCTCCACCATACCATTTATTTTGCTATATGATAGCACTTATCAGTGAATTGCAGTCTTAAAATTTTTTCTGTATGGGACTCCAATTGTACTTGCAGGCTGTGAATAAGTTAAGGGTAGTGAACGTAACCTAGTTATGGAGCTCAGATGGCCACTCCAGTGGAAATGCCATGAGGGTAGAGACTTGGTCTCTTTTGCTTACTACTGTAACCCAAGAGTTTAGAAAAATACCCAGCCCACTGCAGTTGTTAAAGCAATATATCTATACATCCAGTATCTTTCATAACAGAGAGACTTAATTATTTATTGAATGAGTGAATGGTTCAGAAGTTTTAAGTTCTGTCCTAGATGTACTAGCAGTCTATGCTTGATCTTAAGAGTTAATCTGGCTCTGAAGTTTGCACTGAAATTTCCAGATTCTTCAGGACGAGAAGGACCTTAATAAAGGCTATCTTCTATTGAGGCATTGATAGTGTATTAGATACTGTTCTAATTTTTTTTTGGTATTAACTCATTTTTATGAATTCATTGTTATTAACTTGTAACATTGTGAGACAAGCATTATTATCCTCTTTTTACAGATGATGGAAAAAAGGCACAGCAAGTCTATAGGATTCTCAAAGGTCACATGACTAGGAAATACAGAGCTGGGAGTCAAGCAGGCAATGTGGTTTCAAAGTCCCTTCTCTTTTTCTCTGTATTACTGCTTCTTTGTATTGTCTTTGTAGTAATTTTCTATGTTATCCACTTATACCCCTGGTGATGCCTTAGTTGTAAGTTGCAGAAAACCCATTTCAAAATGTAGAGGATTTATTGGCTCGTGTAACCAAAATGTTCACAGATAGGTCAGACTCTAGGATAGCTTATCTGGGCTGTGGTTTGGTTCCCTTTGATTCTCACAGCCCTGCATTTCTCGAGATGTCAGCCTCATCTTCAGCTAGCTAGAGAAAATGGTAGGGAGATGACTATAGTTGTTCTATGAGTTATGATCTAGAAGAAGAGATATTGTCTTCAATTGTCCCCCCAAAGAGAAAACTGTCACAGAATCACCTCTAAATATGTCTTCTAGCCTTATAGACAGAAATTAGGTCATGTACCCTCTAGTACCAATGAGTGGATGGGGTTTGTGCAGATCAGTGTACACCTGAATGTCTTGCCTCACCTCTAAATCCAGTGTTGAAGTCAACTTTCCCTGAAGTACACGAATTTCTTTTGTGAATAAACAAACTGAAGGTAATTGTGGGGGAGTTGGGGGAATGAAGAGTAGGCAGGGAACCCCAGTTCTTACTACATTCCTCATTTTGAGGATGTGGGCTCTCAGAGATATGGTGACTTATCACAATATTGCCTGAAGATCCATTTATTGTTGAGGTATAAATTTCTAAATTCCAACAATCTTTTCAGGAAATCTTTAATATCATATCTTATTAAAACTCTTCAGGGGAAATAGCATTTATCTCTAAATTTTTACAAAATATGAAATAAGACTACTAAGAAATTGAATTTTTTAGGTAAATATGAAAGAGAAAATAGTTTGAAAATAAAACTGAATGTTATATAATTCTCACTGAATACTTAGTATTATTTATAATTATAAAAACAGTATATATACTACTATCTAGTAAACTCTGCAACATAGCTTACTAATTTAGATTTGTTTTTCAATTTTACTATGAACCCCCATGCAACTAAATATGACCAAATTCTTTCTGAAAAAGAGGTGGTTAAGATATATCACAGAATGTCTGCTCATCAACCTATCGAAATCTCAGTTCTTCCATGTTTCACTGAAATTACATATGCCATGATTAAAAGTGACCTCAAAGCTAACTCCAACAGACATGCATTCACATGCTCACTTATTTGATAAGTTCTATAGTTGAACACCAAACTCTTGTGGATAGGCTGGTGGGTACTTGTCAGTTGTATGTGAATTCTCTGTGGATTCTCAGGATTTCTTTCCTGAGAGGCTTTCCCATAATTTTTGCCTCCCTCCATTACTGAGCCTTCTTACAGCCTGCCAACAGAACAATTTTTACAAAACTCAGATTCAGTTATACTTTAATTATTCTTCTCCTTCTCCTTCCCTTCCTCCCCCTCCTCCTCTTTTTCCTCCTACTCCTCCTCCCCCTCCTCCCCCTTCTCCTCCTTCTCCTTCTCCTTCTCCTCCTTCTTCTCCTCCTTCTTCTTCTCCTCCTCCTCCTCCTCCTCCTCCTCCTCCTTCTTCTTCTTCTTCTTTCTTCTTCTTCTTCTTTTAGCCCCAGTATAATTAACATACAGTATTGTATTGGTTTCAGGTGTACAATATAGTGATTCAACATTACTCAGTGATCATTACAACAAGTGTACTCTTAATCCCTATCATCTATTTCACCTATCCACCCATCTTTTTCACTCACCTTTGGTAGCCTCAATTTGTCCTCTATAGTTGAGTCTAGTTTTTTGTCTTCTTTTATAGCATTCATTTGTTTTGTTTCTTAAATCCCATATATGAGTGAAATTGCATGGTCTTTTTCTTTCTGACTGACTTATTTCACTTAGCATTATATCCTCTACACCCATCCATGTTATTGTAAATGTTAAGATCTCATTCTTTTTTTTTTTTTTTATGGCTGAGTAGTACCATTATATGTGTATATACCACATCTTTATCCATTCATCTGTAGATTGACATGAGTTGCTGCCATATTTTGTCTATTTTAAATAATGCTGCAATGAACATATCTTTTTAAATTAGTGTTTTCATATTCTTTGAGTAAATAGTAGTGGAATTACAAATCATATGGTAGTTCTATTTTTAATTTTTTGAGGAATCTCTGTATTATTTTCCACAGTGGCTGCACCAGTTTGCATTCTCACCAATAGTGCACAAGGGTTCCTTTTTCTCCATATCTTCACCAACACTTTGATTTTAGCCATTCTCACAGGTGTGAAGGAATATCTCATTGTGATTTTCTTTGCATTTCCCCGGAGATGAGTGATGTTGAGCATCTCTTTATATATCCATTGGCCATCTCTGTGCCTTCGTTGGAAAAATGTTCATGTCTTCTGCCCATTTATTAGTTGGATTATTAGGGTTTTGGGTGTTGAGTTACATAAGTTCTTTATATATTTTGGCTATTAACACCTTATTGGATATGTCATTTGCAAATATCTTCTCCAAATCAGTGGGTTGTCTTTTTGTTTTATTGTTTCCTTTGCTGTTCAGAAGCTTTTTATTTTGATGTAATTCCAATAGTTTATTTTTGGTTTTATTTCCCTTGCCTCAGGAGACATTATCTAGAAAAAATGTTGCTATGGCTGATGTCAGAGAAATGCTGCCTGTGCTCTTTTCTAGGATTTTTATGGTTCCATGTCTCACATTTAGGTCTTTAGTTCATTTCAAGTTTAGTCTTGTGTATGGTTTGAGAAAATGGTCCAGTTTCATTCTTTTGCATGTAGCTGTCCAGTTTTTCCAACACCATTTCAATTATACCTGATTTCTGCTTAAATAATTTCAATGGCTTCCTGAGACTTAATGGAAAATATTCAAAATCCTTACAACAACTTACAAGTGTTTTCACAAGATCTGAACCTGACTTCCCAGCTCCATCTTGTTTCACTCTTTCACACATATACCCCAAACCTGCCCCCTTTGCTTTAAATAGAGATTTTTAAAAATAGTGTGCCTTTGCACATGCTAGCCCTTCTGGGAGATCCTTTCCTGTTTTCTATCTACCTAAATCCTATTCATGCTTCAAGAACGAACTCAAATATTACTTATTTTGTGCCTGCTTGTGCAAACTTTGTAGGCAGAGTTATTTATCATTTATTATATTCCCATAAAACTTGATGTGACTCTGTTGTTCCATTTAATACATCACACTGTAATTTTTTTCATATCTTTCTTGTGAAACAAGGGATAGTTTTGGTCTTTGCAACCCTGAGTTATAATTTTATCAATGTACCAATCTGATGAATGAGCACTTTTATTGTTTCTAAAAAATACTTTCTGAGTACTTTTTCTAGGCCAGTCACTGAGTTCATATTTAGCTCCAAAATATGGCATGAGGACTTCATTTTATTTTTAATAATCCAGGTGCCTTTTGAATAGTTCGATGTTTATTTTGGCTTTGGTGATCTTCCAAGATGTATCAGAGTGAGAAACACCACTGCCAGAAGTTGACTGTGTAGTAGAATTTTTTTTCCCTGTATATAAAAATATCCTGATAAGACAAGTGTGATTTGATATCCTTCCAACATACTATTTATGATGATGGCAATTCAATATTAAAATTATTGGCATTTCCTTCCTTTCCTCCTAGATAATTCTTATGCCTCTCATATAGTTGAATATAACAACATTTCAATTTTTCATATTTCTGTCTGTAGATTATGGACTGAAAAAATTCCAGGGTGAAAAAAAGAAAATATCTTTGTTTTGAATTAACACTCTTACTTGGTCTTCAGATTATAAAATTTTATTAGGAGCTTTAGTGATCAGTCCAGAGTTCTCTGATTGATACATGAAGCTGAAAAATGTATTTTATGAAAGAAAAATTGTGGTACACTTAAGTGATTTTTTTTTTTAAAGTTCCATTGAAGTATAAGCCTTGGGCTCATAACTCCTAGTTTTGAATCCATCAAGGCATGCTGCTTCTGCTCATGAATATTTTTATTTTAAATATGCACAAACTATGAAAAGCTTATGCTATTTTCCTATTATAAAAAGAGTTGGTTATGAGCACTACATTGAAAAATCTTTAGATGATATTTCAGAATTAGTTCAATCATTTTCTAGTTACTGTGGAATCTATTCATCTTCCTTCTACTTAATGATATTAGAAGTGGAATAGGACTTTTTTTTAAAATATTTTATTTATTTATTTGACAGATAGAGATCACAAGTAGACAGAGAGGCAGGCAGAGAGAGAGGAGGAAGCAGGCTCCCCGCTGAGCAGAGAGCCCGATGCGGGGCTTGATCCCAGGACCCTGGGATGATGACCTGAGCCGAAGGCGGAGGCTTTAACCCACTGAGCCACCCAGGCGCCCAGATTTGGACTTTTAAAAAAAAAAATTTATTTTATTTTATTTTCCAGTGTTCCAAGATTCATTGTTTATGCACCACACCCAGTGTTCCATGCAATATGTGCCCTCCACCAGGCTCACCCCACCCCTCCACCCCAAACCCTCAGTTTGTCTCTCAGAGCCCACAGTCTCTCATGGTTTGGAGCATAAGGAATAACATGGAGGACATTGGGAGATGGAGGAGAGACAAACTATGAGGAATTGGACTTTATTTTCAAATTTTCAAGAAGTACTTTGTTGTAACTGATTTTCTTATAAAGAGAGTTTTTATTCTTCCTTCTTTGCAATTACTTGTTCTTGCCTAAAAGATGAATATATTCCATCAAAGCATAAAGAAATGCTATCTTTACCAAATAATTATTGTATCAAATAAAATTAGGACAACACTTACCAGGCTTTTAGAAAAATTTGGATGTTAAAATAATCCAAAGCTAGGTTAATGCTGAGTGATCATTTCACAAAGAATATAATATTCCTCTGGTCATCAGCAGAGAGTCTAAGCAAGGCTGTCTGAATTTTAATGTTCATTAGAGAGGATTTAATCTTCTTATTCCTTTATAAATAGATTGGCAATACAGTGCCCTGTTGAGTTTTGTGCTTGTTAGTCCTGGATGTTAGAGCCCTAGGGTGTGCCCTTTTGGGTCTCTCTCTCTCTCTCTGTCAAGCCTTGAGAAATGTAGTCTGGTGGTACAAAGTGGAGCATTAAGGCAATGAAAAACAGTGTGACAGGCATAATTGTTTTAATTTGTCCCTGCCAGTTGTAACAGGACTTTGACTGCACCTGTATCTCTAAGAACTGGGCTAAGGATTTCACCACACACACAAAAAAAGTTAACTATGTGAGGTGATGGATGTATTGATTATCTTGACTTTGGTAATCCTTTCACAATGTATATGTATGTTAAATCATCACCTTGTACACTTTAAATTTGTATAGTTATGTTTGTCAGTTATTCCTTAGGAAATCTGGAAAAAAATAAATACAATAAAAAGAAAAGATATCTGAACAAGGAAAAGATCCTTCCAGGAAAGAGAGGAAAGAGAATTTAACATTTCATCAATCAGGCTAATCACAGCCTCTCTTGAGCTAACCAGTTGGCCTACTCAGATTGTTAGCTCTGCCATCCCTATATGGAGACAACTACAGCACACCATGCAGATCAGACTCAAGCTAATGGCAATTTGAGACAATCCTACTCAATCTTATTGAACAGACAAGAAATATATGGCAAGATGGCACAAGAAGCATTAATTTGTGGTGGAGTAATAGTTCAAATATAACTGATATGAACTTCCTTGTTTTTCTTGTTGAACTGCCACCTCCCTATTGGCAATGAGGGAGGGGTGCACCTGTTGCTCAGGGAAGGAAGAGCCCACAGGTGAGAACGAAGCACTTTTACATTCTATATCCTAAGCCATGTTTAAGCTTTTATAAGGCAAAAGACATCTCAATTTAAGAACAAAAAGATTTGATGTTTCACTAGCAGGAAGAATAGGTGCTTTTTGCTCTTTATACTAGATAAAGAAACTTCAAAGGAAGAGGAGAGTTTAGAAAATAAGTAAATTAGTATTGTAGTGACCACGTGTTTTGTTATTCCCCATTAGGAGTCTAGTTTGTGGGGAGGAGTGGCATGGGGAGGAGATGATATAATTAACTTTAAGTAAGAATATGAGAATAAATGGTCTTGTGCCGTACTATTCATTGAAAAATCTTGAAAGGCAACAGCCTCATTGATGTGGAACACTCTACTAGGGACAGTGAAATGGTGTAGCTGCATTTGGGAGAAGGGACAAGTTGACCAAAAGGTCTTGGGACTGGGAAAACAGTAAGCACAGATGTAAGTGGACCATTCCAGCAATGGGTAAGGATTAGGAATGATAAAGTGCCAGGTAACACACCCACTGACAATTATTCTCTAAGTGTAAAATATGCTTAACACATGCTCCTCATTTCCATATGAATCAATGAATCAATCATATCATTAAAAAAGATTTCAGTATACAATGGAGAAAAAGGAAGACTCAAAGACTTTTTGTTCCACTGTAGGGTGGCAATTCCCTAATGAGCATATATTCCCTTGACTAAGAAGTATGGGTTAGGGATAAAACAGGAACATATATACCTTAAATGTGAATTAAAAAAATGGGATTGGTTTAAAGGAATCACAGGATTGGACTAAGAAAAATGGAATTTGAGTAACTTGAAATTTTTTTTATATCATGCAGCTATAGGAGCTCATGATAGATAATACATTCGTTAGATGAAATAGAATTGTATGTTCACAAAACAGAATTTTGTGGACCATTGTGTGAAAAATGTACACGCATGTAGAATAAGTAGCAGAGAGCAAGATGGCAGCTCGTGTGTGTGTGTGTGTGTGTGTGTGTAGAATTGATTCTACAAAGCAAGAGTTTTGTGAAATTCATGTCAGGAATGCTGTCATGATTAGATTAAATCTTATCATTCTTAAGGTGCATAATTATAAAACTGTATTTGGCACAACTGAGCCAGTTATCTCTTTTCCTTTTCCATGTTTCTGTTGAAATCTGAAAGTTTTTTTTAGCAACGTTTTTCCTTGTAATGAAGAGTAGTGAGCATATGTGTTGGCTCTGATGAGAGAAAGATGGATAAAGAGACAGAGACAGAGAGAAACAGAGAGCTCCTAGGAGCAAGAAGCCCCAAACCCAGAAGACACACTGCTGCTAGCATTCTCTTCTTTGCCTGGTAGCACAGGTCACCTTTCCTTTATGATAACCAATTGAAGAATCATATGATAAATACCTGAAATCACACAGAAGCAAAGAAGGAATTCTAACACACCACAAATCCCAAATAATTGAGAAAAATCAAATTGAGGAAATTGAACTAATGGAGGAAACAGAAAACTTAAAAAAAATCTTACTGTCTTCAGGGACATTCAAAGATAGCATATCAATAAAACAAGAACAGAAGGTTCCAAGAATAAAAGATTTCAAAAAATAAAAAATATGAGAATCAAAATTTATACCAATGATTAACAAAATAAAGCATAGCAATATTAATATCAGGTAAAATATAATTTAAGGAATACATTAATTTAACATTGCTTTCCATTTTATCCTTAGTTCTGATGTGGGAAACAGAGGCAGAAGAAAAGTTATTAAATTTCCTTACTCTCTAGAGCCCACTGACAAGTCCTTGAAACAGGCAGAGTGACATTGCTCTAGGGATTCAGTTGCCTCCACCTTAATACTTTGCTAAGACCAAAAGGCAATCTTAGCCTGACTGCCCCCCCACCCTCAACCAGGATCCTGTGGCTCTACTTTAACATATAAAAATTCCTTTGGAAACTTCCTGTATCTCTAAACCCTCCAAGATACATGCTGGCAATCATCCTCAAGCATATAGCCCACCAATATATATCTGAAGGGTCTCATGACTCAGGTTTTATCAGACAGTAACAAATGACCTTCTCCCAACAACAGCTAGCCCCTCAAGGTCCAGGAAACCTTGCTTCCAAAATTCCTTAGAGACTTACTCTATTCCTGACCCCCTCCCAACTTGCAAATGTATAATGGACCACTCCTCACAACCCTGGGGAAGCAGCTCTTTCTGCCCATGGGTCCTGTCATTGTGCTTTAATAAACCACCATTTTTTTTTTTTAATGGGGGAGGGACTCCCCTGTTTTCCCTGTGCTCTGAATATGGTTTTATTTTTATTTTTTTAAGATTTTATTTATTTATTTATTTGACAGAGAGAGAGAGAGAGAGAGAAATCACAAGTAGGCAGAGAGGCAGGCAGAGAAAGAGGGGGAAGCAGGCTCCCTGCCCAGTAGAGAGCCCAGTGCAGGGCTCAATCCCAGGACCCTGAGATCATGACCCGAGCCCAAAAGCAGAGGCTTAACCCACTGAGCC
This sequence comes from Lontra canadensis, assembly GCF_010015895.1. Lineage (NCBI taxonomy): Eukaryota > Metazoa > Chordata > Mammalia > Carnivora > Mustelidae > Lontra > Lontra canadensis. The sequence goes on from NW_022630996.1 coordinate 26,152,778, forward strand.
ACCCAGGTGCCCCAATAAACCACCATTTTGCACCAAAGATGTCTCAAGAATTCTTTCTTGGTCATCAGCTCCAGACCTCACCCCACTGAACCTCACTTATATTCTAAACTTCATTAGTTGTAAGTTAATTCTTCACATACTATTGTACATAATGGGGCAGACTCTATCTGGTTCACTAGTGTGTCTTAGCTAATTACCTTATACTTAATAAGCATAGTAACTTCTTTTTTTTAATTTAATTGAATTTAACCTAAATCACATAGTCTCTTTTATCAGTAAGATAGACTGAGAAGCCATATAACTTAGTTTTGTGTGTGTGTGTGTGTGTGTGTGTGTGTGTGTGAGATAAGGGGATAAATATTAGTGAAAATTTCAAACTTTTTTTATAGCAATTTCATATATATAGTGGTGCCTTTTCTAGTTCTATCCTCAGCCATATTAATTTGTTTTATAATAGAATGTCAACTTCTGGAATGCTATTTTTAAATTTATCTTTATAATTATTCTTCTAAGGTCAAATGACTCACAGCTTCATTGGGTCTGTAAAGGCTATGGTGACATTGGCTTTAAGCCCAGATAGGAAAAAAATGCCTTTGACTTCCAGTGAGTGGAATTTCTGAGTCACACATCCTTGCCCTGCTTCATATGCAGATGCATCCTCAGAAGATGAGAGCAGTTCTGAAGAGGTATTTCCCTGTTTTGGTCAAGGGTCTCCAAAACAATTAATTATTTAATTTCTTTTGAAGTTTCTATTTATTAATTTATTTTTGGTCTTAATGCAGTATTCTAAGAGGCTCATTTCAGGAGCTGTTGATGTATTTGTCACCTACTTTTCTAATGAAATTCACAAGTACTTAAAAAATTATTATCTAGACTTCAACTTTCTGAGGAGCCAGATGCTACCAACAAGATTGTCCTACAGAAGTTTGCTATGCAATGACTTTATTGTGACAATGTTTTGATTTCTCTTGAAAGTCAAATCTATTTAGTGAGATTATATAATGTACACAAAAGAGTAATCACTAAAAAACACACCTATCCAAGTGGAGACAGGGAATTTTTGTAATCTAGGCAGACTTTAAATCTAGAATAACCACATATTATGTCAAAATGCATCTAATAGCAGATTTGTAGGTCCCTGCTCTACTGGTTTTACATTTATGATCCAATATTTCATAGCATCCCAGAACCTTATGGGAGATTCTCTTTTCCCAAATCTCTTTTTTTCAAATCTCTCAGACTTTTAAGATTTTTGTTCATTCAGTATCTGCTAAGCACCAAGCATGGCTCTATGCACCATGATGCAATGATGAGTTAGAAACACTTTGTGCCAACTCTCAGTCTCAGGAAATAAACTGAGGGTTGCTGGGGATGGGGGTAGGGGTAGGGTGGCTGGATTATGGACATTGGAGGGGTTATGGACTATGGTGAGTGCTGTGAAATGTGTAAGCCTGATGATTCATAGACCTGTACCCCTGGGGCAAATAATACATTATATGTTAATACAAATAATTTTTCAAAAAGGAGAGAGAAGGGTTAAAAAAAAAACAAACAAAAAAGGAGTGTTTTCTTTTACCTAGTAAAAGACATGTTACCTAGTCTTTCTACTTTTCCGATATACCCAAATAAAATGAAAGCATGTATCCATACAAAAACTTGTACATTTATGCTAATAGTAGCTGTAATTGTAGAAGTAAAAAACTGGAAAATCTGAATATTCATTAACTATTAATGGATAAATAAACTTTGGTATATCCATGCAGTGAAATGCTATATAACCAATAAAAATCCTACAACATGGATGAATCTCAAATAATTATTCTGAGTGAAAGAAGCCAGACAAAAATGAGTATATACTATATGATTTGATTCATATAAAATGAAGACCTACGTATCCTGACAGGAAGCAGATCAGTGGCTGCCTGGCAGGGGAGGGACAGAAAGGAGAAATGACAAAAGGACACAGGGAAACTTTTGGAGGTATACATATATTAATATTTTTTGAACAAGAGTAGGTGAATTATTTTCCTAACATGATAACTTGCAATTCTTTGACTGAAGTAGAAAGGTATTACATTTTGACAAGAATATAGTCTTGGATAACAATTCCTTTTTGAAAGGTGAAAGATTCTCTCAGTTATTTTAATAAATTTAAGAAAAATGCATGGATACTAGCACAATAGTCATTTTTGAATAAAATTTTAAGTAGTGGTCTTTTCCACATGGGTTTTGGGGGGAAGGGTGACAGGATTAATCTTTCCAAACCTCAGTTTCCTCATCTTAAAAATGGGAATAATAATAGTGCTTATCTCACAGAGTTGTTTTAGAGACCAAATAAGATAACACATGAAAAACATCACATAGGGCCTGGTGTCATACACAAAATGTCAGCTATTATCCAAAATCCTTGAGAAGTTCCCACAAATTGTGGGAAAACCTAGAACTGAGCAGTCTGACATGGTAGGGAGCAAGGAAAGAAGCTAGCAGAGACCTCTGTATTGGTTCATTTCCTTTATTTAGAGAAAAATATCACCAACTGGTGTAAAACCAGAGAAGTAAACGTGAAGGGAAGTCGTGATGTGAGAAATAATGAGACTAGCTAACATCTGTGCAAACAAACAAACCATCTGAGAAAAAGACATTGGAAACATTATCTGCATCATTAAGGGTCTACTTTAAACAGAAGAAAACTTTTTTGGGAGTGGGTGAGTGGAGGTTGTTTTTGAGAATAGATGTGGTAGGTAGAGAAGGAAGAGGATTCAGAAATTGGGTAACTGTTGTCTAGTCTTTGGTTCCACACAGTCACTCAGTGGGAGCCTACATAGCATCCAACAGAAAGTGGAGGAACCAGATTCACAGGGAACTTTTGTGCTTCCTTTTGCACTTATGTTGTTTCTCTACATATCCTGGGGTCAGCTACCATCCATTGCTTCATCTACACACTCCTGAGTTAAAATAAATGTTCTATATTAATATTTTTTTTAATGACAGTTTCTCATGAAAATTTGGAAAGGTGAGGCTGAATTCCTTACATTTTTTTTTTGTTTCCACCCTGTTTTCCTTGGCATAGGATCAGTTCTTAGGTTTTGGATATTAAAACATATGTTAGTAATCATTGATTAGACTAATCTTGCAAATATGCCAAAAGATGGTTAACTTCCCTGCAATGGATGATAATGACAAAGTATAGGAAGTGTTAACATCTTTTTTTCTAATATGAAGTGAAATAAATTTAGATAATCAGTTTAGTCTTTCCTAATGATAGGATATTATTATTAGATTTTTAAATCGTTCCTCCTCATTTCATAGTTACATTTTTAAATGATTTAATTGATTTTGGTTTGAGATCTTATTTTGGAAATTTTTACAAGTCCTCTCTGGATTCCTCCCTTTTTGAAGAGCTATTTGGGTAGCAGTGTCCCCTGATGATACTTTTCTTGTCTGCTTATATCAGTTAAATGTGAACGGTTCAAGTCAGTCCTCTCATTTAAGCATGGGGATTATTTTCTTTTCATGAGTGCTTATAATGTGCCAGGTGCCGGATAAAATACATTATCTTTTGAATCTTTTTTCTTTGCTGCTGTCTTTCTTATGAGCTCGCTTGTCAGGAACATCTGATTTGGAGGACGGTTTTTTGTTTTGTTTTGTTTTTAAATGGATATTTGCTTTCTGGCATGATGGTTTCTTTAGTGTCACTCTGCCTAAATTCCTGGGAATGATAAATCAGATAATCCTTTTGTATTGCTTTAGAAGTGGTTTGGAGAGAGAAGGGGGAACACTTTGGGCAATAGATCCATTGGGGACTGTGTAAAATATACTTTTCTCTGGCCTCACATGGCTTGTGGTTTAGGGAATATTAGCAATCTTTACCAAAGGTAGGCTGGAAGGCAAAATAATAACCAATATATGTACTAGGTGCATTTGGAACCACATATGTAATTTAATTGTTTGGGTAATTTGTGTGTAAGCTAATTATACATGTAACTACACAGCAAGACATGGCTTTTTTTCCCCCCACTGCAACACACCATCATTTGGTAGGATGGAATATAAACTTACCAGTAAAATAAAATAACAATTCCAAGTTATACTACAAAGCAGTAATATTTACAAGAGGAAGATCTGTTTCTTGTCCATGTGTCCCCCTGAAGGTCATGTGGTCCTAAAATCCCTTCCAGGGACATGTGGGACCTGCAGAATATGATTTTACTCCTCCATATGGAAGCAGGACCCTAGAAGGAGAGCAAAGTGGAGTAATTCAGTCATTGGTGTTATTAGTAGGATGGCTATTACACATGGAGACACATATTTAATATGGTTCATGTTTTCTTTTCTATGTGTGCCTTATGTTAACAAAGACTCTTTCTCTTTAATGTCTTTTACTGAAGACCAAGAGTGGGGTTGGGGTTGGGGAGTTAGGAAGAAAACTAAGTCCTTATACATAATTAATGTATACCAAACATCTTTATCCAGGATGGTGAGGAACATGCTCTGAAGTTAAAAATGTATTAGCTAATGCCATTTTAGCTCTGAGATTTATTTAAGTGCTGTTCTTAATTGGCAGTAGGTTTTATATAACAAAGATAACAAAGATGGTTTTATATAACAAAGATGGTTTAAGTAAGAACATACCCTCTGATCTAGTATACCCCAAATGCACCCCATTCTTTCATGGCCAACTCTTTTAGGAGTGTTTTGTTTGTTGATTTAACATTCCAGAAGATAAGACGAGTTGCTTTTCTAGTATGGGACATTGGAGTTGTGTGCTTGGAACACAAACACAGTAACTTATTGCAAATTGGCAGAATGAGTTACAAACACCTTAAAAGAAGAATTTTATGTTTTCCAAGTCTTCACTGCATAAAAGCAGCTCTCTTTATTGTAAATATTGACAATGATTAAGTTGCTTGGCATATAGTAGGTAGTTTCTGAATTGGATGATTGAATGGATGAATGAATAAGAATGTAGAAGAAACATTAAGGAGTAGACTGAGTCAAAAAAGGATTTTCTTTCAGAGCAATTGCACTTTTATAAGAACTGCTAGCTATACTGGTACAAATTCTCTGAAAAATGTCCTCTGAAGTTGCTGTGGGGGTTGACGTTCTCCTGTTCTCTGAAAAATGTCCTCTGAAGTTGCTGTGGGGATTGATGTTCCCCACCACACTTTTAAGTAAAATTGCCTGAAAGTCGTTGATCAGCATGTTTTAAACCAGTTAATGAGGGAGGGAAACTACAGCTAACCTCTCCCTCATGATACTTGTCTAGTTTTCTGATTCCGAGAGAAATCTGTCTTTGGGAATGATTCCTACTATCTCTCTTTTGGACCTGTAGCCTTTTTCCTGCCACCCTTGTCCCAGTCTGGCTCAGTGAATGTAGAGAACATAGGTGCTAGTGTCCTACCATCCCAAGTGTAGCAGGCCCATACTCATGGTCTGATCTCTGTTCCTTCTTTTCATTCCTTGCCCACCACCTAGTACTTAGTTCCTGACATGGCCCTGATATGGCCCAGCCAAACAGCTACTTCTGCTGTCTGGGCCTTTTACCACATGACCCTCCAGACCCAGGGACGATTATTTGTAGTTGCTTATCATAGGGGTGAGCTCTTTAGAGGCAGGTGATTTTGAAAGATCCCAGAATTGAGTATCAGGAACCTGGTTTGCAATCCTGGCTTTGCCACTCCAACCATGAACCTGCCACATTGGTCAGCTTCTGTATTTTTCATATCCTTATCTGTAAAACAAGATTAAATGTTGGTCACTAATAAACTGTCTTCTGGATCAGATATTCTCTGTTAACATGAAATAATTATTTCAAAGGAAAGACATATAATAGGAAATTTTTTGATGTATGGCTTATGGAACACTTACTTGTGTACATTTTGCATAAATACTGTGAAAACTGTTCTGTGAAAAATAAGCTACTGTTAACTAATAAAAGCCTTGCTTTTAAAAATCCCTTTTCAAAGATAAACTTGTACCTTTGAACCTTGCCTAGTATCTTTTATAATTTTCAATAAGGGGGTTTAAGAACTTTGTATAATTAACAAATCATTTCAAATTAATGAAAATCCACCTCAATATAAATCAGGAGAAATGAATATCCTGATTTATTTTGTTCCAGACTAACGACTGAGGTCTTAAGAATGCATAAATAAGCAAGCAAAATAGAACTCATTGGAAAATCACATCTGTCCACCATCATCACACAAAAAGGCACATTGTGTGGTCTTGAGAAAGATTACATAGTATCCAAGGGAGGAAAGCTCTTTCTTTAAGAGAGAGATGAATAACTAGAAAAGCAAAGGGTTCTGTGAGAAAAATCAAAGACTGGGTGGGTAGAGCCGGAATTAGAGGAAGAATTGAGGCAAGAGGAAAAACCAAGGACAAATAATGTTTTTAACTAGACATTCAGGCTTGCAGGCGCCATCTGAAATTGCAAAAGGAAAAAAAAATAATTGAGTCTGGAATGTGATTAGGATAGTCATATTGTGTATTGAAATGAATGAACATGATGATTTAAGAAGGAACGTATTTTTTTCATTCAGTTTCCTTGTCTGCAATTTAATATTCGAATGTGAGTATAGAGTATATAACCAGAGTATAGAGTATAAAACCTTGATAATAGTTGGATCATAGCAAGCAGGGTGACTAGGGCATCTAAAAATAAACCCTGCAGGCCCCCAGAACACACAATATGCTCAAATTCTATGCAAGAAGGAAGAACTCCCTAAATTGTAAGTGGACAGCAACATTAGCATTAGGTATTCCTCAACAGGTGTGGTATGCTTCCTGGGTATTTCCAAGAAAAATAAAATGAATGAATAAGTTCAAGCCCAGGATCCCTTTTGTGGCAGACACTGTTAGTTGACTTGCTTAACATTTAATTTCAACTTTTTCTCCCTTTCTGACCCCAGTTAGTGACTGAAAAAGTGAAATTCTTGCTCTTCCAGCCTCCCTTAGAACTGAAGGTGGCTGTGACGTGTGACTACCAAGAGATAAGTAGACATCTGAGATCTTCTCTTGTCCCCTTGTTCCTTTTGCTCAAATGGGGACATGTTGCCTAGAGTTCTGGCAGTTATCTAGTGACCATGAGGGAAGGGCGAATGAATCAGACAATAGCATTACATCCTTGAGCCAATAAACCCATGTCACCAGCCATTTACCTTTAAATTTATAATAAAATAATTTCCCATTTGTTTAAACTCCTGTTAATCAGTTTACTCTTTCTTGTAGATGAATGCATCCTAATGCACCTTTCAGAGAAACAAACTCTATGCTGTGTTTCCACATTATGCACTCTGATCCTACCATGAGGCAAGACTTATTTTGCTTCAAGCCTCTTATCCTGCTTTCCATGAAAAAGTATAATCTCTTCACTGGAGACAGACACAGGTGCTTGTGGAGGTCACTCTGGCATTCTTTGTGGTAAAAGGCGTAAAGTAAAGGCTGGCTTCAGAAACCTCAGTTCTCTGTCCTGAGCAGAAAAAGACTAAGGTCTTAGAACTAAGCATGTTCCTTCTGCATCTTCCTTCCTTCCCCATCCACAAGACAAATAGCTCAGTCTCTCTGCCTAAGGAACTGTACTGTGTGTGTGTGTGTGCGTGCGTGCGTGTGTGTGTGTATGTATGTGTTGCATACTCACCTCTATGCTTCCTCCATTCTCACTATGTAAGACAGGGAAGGTGGGAATGGAGGTCAGCATCACAACTAGAAGGAATGAAACTCACCTTGAGATCAACAATAGAAAGAGGACTCCAAGTTTATCATGAACAGCAGTAGTAAAGGGAAAGACTTGGTGTGGTTTAAATGAACTATGGAATGGCTGAAATGTATGGGAGATCCATAAAAATTGTTGAGAAAATTTATACAGGATAATTATTTTGAGAAAATAGGAGATGTTCACAAAAAAGAGAGAAGAAAGTGTGAATTATTATTCTGGCTTTATTTTCTTTTCTAGTCACTTGGTTTATATTAGTGGTGAAAGTAACTGGTTATGCACATGTACAAGTGAAACCTGAGCTACATTGGATAACTAGCTGCTTACGGATTTATTCTTTGGAAAGCTTATTTGGTATAGTCCCCAAATCTGCAAAAGACCTTGCAAATATTAATGAAAAACCTCTGGAGTACTAGTTCAGTCTGCAAAAGGGGGAATAAATTTTAATGAAAAATAGTATTCACTGGAGACATCTGACATCTGTAATATCCACATATCATGTTAACAGGGGTAGGAAAACATTTGCCACAATCCTCTGTGGTGTTGCTCAGTAAAAATTGTGAGATATATAACAGAGACCACTGTTGCCATAGGACAAACAGCTATTTAGGTATTAAGTCATTAATAATTAGTAATATTAATATTACTTATTAAAGATTTTTAATATTTTAATTTTTTTCCAAATTTTATTTTATTTTTTTCAGTGTTCCAAAATTCATTGTTTATGCACCACACCCAGTGCTCCATGAAAAAAAGTTAAATATTTTTAAAATTTATTTATTTGAGATAGAGAGAGCAGGGGTTGGGGAACAGGCAGAGGGATAAGAGAATCTTAAGCAGACGCCATGCTGAGTGTGGTGCCCATCGCAGGGTTCGATCTCAGGATCCTGAGATCATGACCTGAGTGGTAACCAAGAGGTGGACACTTAGCCAACTCTGCCACTCAGGCTCCCCTAATATTACTTAATAGTAATTGGTAATCTGACATATTATTTGTGCTAAAAAATGATACCTAAAATATTAATATGGAACATCTAATTTTCTTCATTTAACTCTTAAACAAATTTAAGATGAGCCTTTTTTTTTTTTTATGATTCATCTTATTCATTTATTTGAGAGAGAGAGAGAGCCAGAGTGAGCATGTAAGTTGGGGGAGGAGGACGGGGAGAGGGAGAGAGAGGACCTCAAGCAGACTGCACTGAGTGTGGAGTCCGACTTAGGGCTGGATCTCATGACCCTGTGATCATGACTGAACCAAAACCAAGACTTGATGGCTTAACTGGTTGAGCCCCATAGGTGCCCCTCCCCCTCAGGTGAACTTTTTAATATCAAGGAAATGTCTCTTCACTTTAAAAAACTAAGAGTCCCTATGATCTGAGTTGGAGATCAGATTTTCTCTACTAATTATGAAAATTTAAAACTATCTAGTCCATACATTTTAGATAATTGAAATAATGCCATATATGGATTTTGACTTTCTGCCACAGAAACTGCAGCCTCAATAGTATTTTGGAAATTACTTACAAATCACTTATTAACCATCAATATCTTTTTATGAGAAAAGTAGGTTACTGTATTCACTTACCTTGGGAGTTGGGAACGTCTCATTTCCACTTTAGCTACCTGTTACATTTATTTATAGCTATCCTTGACAGTTGAAGAAGGAAGAGTTAAAAAGAAAATAAATCAAAACTGAAGAATTCTGCTGTTGAGGGCAGCACACATATTTTCTCAGAGTGCAAAGCTGAGAAGTGGAAATGCAAAGTTTCATTAATACTCTGAATAGTACAGTTTAACATGATCTGATGGATTTTCCATTGACTCCCTAGAGACTGAAAAGTTTGAATGTCAGCAAACTTTTCTTGTGTTTATTCTTCTATTTTCCTTTTCATACTTTCCAATCACTACTCCTCATTAACATCCCTCTAAGGGCCATCTTAAGCGATTCGTCATTTTAGTGGTACTTATGTTCTTTTTCTATCTCTTGTGAAGTTACCATTCTGTCAAATTATACATTTTCTTAATCTTCACTCGGACTTATTACCTCCAACATTTTAATTCTCATTGAACATTTCTTTAAATATGGCTCTGTCTTTAAACTATTAGATACTGAATGTTACCGCCATTATCTAGACAGTTCAAATTTTACAGAAATTATACTACAATAATAAAATCTAGAATTCCGTATGATTCTTCATTACTGTATTTAACCATGGATTTGCATTTAAGCTCATCAACATTTGTTCTTAAATATTTTCCTTCAATGTCATTCTCCCTGAATCAAGTCTTTTGTCTTTACAGACTTTAAAATAACTCATTTTCTCTTATGAAAGTTTGTATTATTCATTTAACATTGTGTAGTATGTGTTTTCTGTATCCAAAACAACCTATCCTGTGACCTTAGCATTTTTAATATATTTCATATTATATTGTAGGCACATCATTTCTGGGATTTCCTCCTGACATATGCAGGGATAATCCTGAGGGAGTTATTTGAGGGGTCCTTGTTATTCTTTTTTTTTTTTTTTTTTAAGATTTTATTTATTTACTTGACAGACGGAGATCACAAGTAGGCAGAGAAGCAGGCAGAGAGAGGAGGAAGCAGACTCCCCGCTGAGCAGAGAGCCCGACGCGGGGCTCGATCCCAGGACCCTGGGACCATGACCTGAGCAGAAAGGCAGGGGCTTTAACCCACTGAGCCACCCAGGCGCCCCTCCTTGTTATTCTTTACAGATGACTGCAAGAGTCTCACATACCAGAAAAACCTCTATTGGAGGAAGATTTGGACTGTTTACTGTCTAGTCTCTGAAGAGAACCCAAGTTAGATAGATTAGGTAATTTAGCATAGAAAATATGAGGCTCCTAAAATAGCTAGGGAATCCCTTTGATCATTAGTTTTATTAAGAAATATTGTGACTCATTTTTAAAGGAATTTGGCAATCCTACTTATGTGAAAGTTATTTGAATAAAATATACAGCTCTCCATGATCTCTTATCTTTTTGTTCTAATCAGAATCATCTTGGTCTTATACTTCAACATTCAGGTTGATAGTCATGAAATTTGGGAGAAGAAAGAAAAGATTAGGATAAATAGGACTGACTAACTTTCAGAAGCACAGAATTAGTTTTCTTTGCAGGTGTTTGTTGCCCCTCTTCTCTTTAGCCCACCAATATGGTGAATGAGCCTTCTAGCTAGGATGAGTAAGGGGTGCTTGTGCCTCTGTCCAGGGGGTGCCTTCTAAGCCTTTGGCCAGCAGAATGGCTGTTGCCAACTGTGAAGGTTTTTTGGAGGCCCGCTCAGATAATCATTCATGCTTCTTGACACCAAGCAGCTTTCACAATCCCTTTTAAGATACTAATTCATTTGGCTTACAATAGATGAAAACATCATATATTTTCAAGTCAGATCATACCTAAGTTATATAACTCTAGAATATATAGAAAAAAAAAAGTAATAGAGATTTTTAAAAAGACTAGAATGTGGTACCCATGGACTGTATTACTCTTATCTGGGAGTCCTAGAGAGTTAAGCTTTATTAACCTTTAAAATATAAAGTCCCAGGCTCTGGCTTCTAAACATTTTACAAATCTAGGGAGTTTTGGTGTAGAGTATCACTTGCTTATTATTGTTTTTCTAAATGAGCAGTGTCATCTCCCAATGGTCATTAATATTCTTCCCCAAACTTTCCACCTGTCAGAAATGGTGAAATGTGATCTAGTATAAATAGGACGAAGAATTTTCACTGGTTTCTGTGGTCTGCCTTGGCTTGCTGCTGCTCCCAAGTGGGGAGAGAGTTATCAACTGGTTGTGGATTTTTTGTTTGTTTTTGTTTTAATTTGTAAAGTGCTTTATCTCTGTTCCTGTCTTGACATTTCAAGGCTAGAAATATTTAATTTGTATTTGTATTATCTTATATTTTACAGCATTTTAAATATATACTATGCTATGACATTTGCTCCTTGAAATAAGTTGAAGGATAAGTATGTTACATAGATTTAGCTTAGAATATACAAATAACTAGTAGAAGAGCCAATTAAAGATTCTAGCAAATTCCTCACAAAAGTTATCTGCCTGTGTTAGAAAAAATTGTTGCACTGTAAATAAGTGAATTATTGAGGAAATTCTCCATTGACTTGTTGGTAGGCTTTTAAAATGATATACGAGCTTCCTGGAAGACAATTTAAAAAACCTTTTATGGGGGCACCTGGGTGGCACAGTCTGTTAAATATTTGCCTTAAATGTGGCTTAGATCATAATCCTGGGGTCTTGGGATAGAGCTTGGGATCAAGCCTGGGATTGAGCCTGGAATTGAGGCCTGTATCAGGGCTCCCTGCTTAGCTGGGAGCCTGCTTCTCCCTCTCCCTCTGTAGCTCCCCCTGCTTGTACTCTGTTTCTCTCATTCTCTCTGCCAAATAAACAAATAAATACAATTAAAAAAAACAAACTTAAAAAAATAAAAAAACTTATACATTTGCATACCCTTTGACCCTAGAACTAGAACTAAACCTAGAATAGTTTTCTTAAATTGAGGTAAAAGATTGTACAATTTGACAGACACTGTGTGTTGCCTACCAGACAGCCATTTTCTACCCACTCCTCAACACTAGCGAAGTTCTTGTCAGTATGGAACCTGAAAATGTCAAATTCTGGCTATCCCAGTTATTTTTGCACCTGAGTCATGGGGATGTTATCCAGTCCTGTCCAGCGAGCCAGGGAGACATCTACTCAGGAACTCTCAGAAATTTATTACTCAAGGTAGTGAACTATGGTCTCAGCTATCAAAACTTCTTTGTATCCAAACTCTTTGCAGCATGACTTTGTGTTTTACATGTGTAGAGGTAGAGTCTGTTTCCCTACTTCTTGGAGTTAGATCAATCTTGTGACCTAATTTCAGCAACAGAATATAACAGAAATATAACAGAATATAACAAAATGGCACACCATTTTGAAGCCTAGCCTGAAGAAACTTTGAAAGGTGAGACACCAAGAGTAACAGAGTAAAGAGCTTGGTGGACTCTTTCCACAATGAAAATTAAAAAGCAAACAATTATTTAAAGTCTCTGAAAATTGTCTATATGATTTCACTCATATGTGGGATTTAAGAAATAAAACAAATGAGCAAAGGGAAAAAAAGAGAGAGAGACACACACAGACCAAGAAACAGACTCTAAACTATGGAGAACAAACTGATGGTTACTAGAGGGGAGGTGGGTAGGGGGATGGGTGAAATAGGTGATGATGATTAAGTAGTGCACTTGTTGTGATGAATGCAGGATGATGTATGCAAGTGTTAAATTACCATATCGTATGCCTGAAAATAATATAATACCGTGTTAATTAGTTGGAATTAAAATAAAAACTTAAAAAGAATCCAAACATTTAAGAACTGGTAATATTTCTGAAATTGGGGATGAAGGTAGAGATAAAAACAGAAGGAAAAATTGAATATCTATTAAAAGAGTATTTAGGACCCCAATCCCGTCCTTGTCTCAGCTTGGTAGATGGATGCCATGTCTATTCTTACCTCAACAGAAGTCTGGGATTTTATTCTCTGGAGAGGGCTGTGAACTGCAGGATACCTGGCATATACCCTCACCATGGACCTAAGCCTAATTCTAGATCTGAAAAAAAAATATATATATATATTCCATATATAATGTAATATTAATCAGTTATAAAAAAGAAGGAAATGTTGCCATTTGCAACGACATGGATAGATCTGGAGAATATCACTTGTGATAAACACTGGGTGTTGTATAGAAGTGTTGAATCAATGTATTGTACACTTGGAACACTTTACACTATATGGTAAGCTAACTGAAATTTAAGTATAAACATTAAAAAGGTATCTAAAAATTGTCCTAAGAAGGTATAGCAAATGGAGAGACATTCATTTAGTAAAATCTACTAACTCGGCAAAAACAGTAAGAGTCTTTGGAATTGCTGCTGTCATTTTGGAATTAGGGAAAACATTGGCAACACACCGAGGAGAGAGGAATGGAAATACGGAGAAGAGAGTCTTGATAACATCACCGAATCTGTGAACTAATTCTTGAACTATAAACTTTTTATGTGAGAAAACACTTTTCCTATTGTTTTAAGAAATTTTAGTCTGAATACTTTATTTTTGCAAACTAATTGGTATTTACCAATTCTCTGAATAGAATCAATCCCTGGCAAAGTCATGTAGAGTGTGAGGTTTGCACCTGGGTGTGTACATTCTGAAGTTCTGTCTTTAGTCACCTACTCACCTACTCACCTGCCTGCAAAGTCCTTCATCTCCAAAGGCTGCTTTGCCTGGTCTAGTGTGGATGCATGTCTGCAGGCTCTCACCATTAGTATTTATGATTTATTTAGATCCACGTTGATGAATAACAACTGTTCACTGATTCAAATAGGATTATTTACACTAAACATGTGCATTGTAGCATTGGCATCCTAGGCTTTACCACAATGTGTAGTCAGGTATCATGAGGTAAACAAGGGGCTCATTGGAGACCTTAGATAAACACTAAATCCTGGCTTATTTTCAGAGCTTGTTTTTATTGACCTAGGTATGTGCATAATGACTCTCTCTGCAGAAGAGCCTTAAAGACATGACACCGCCTGTACAAAATTGAATAATCTTATGTAAGAATCCAAGTTGTCTGATTCTAAAATTAATGCTGCCTTCATTGGGTGCAAGGTGTAGACTATTTGTCAGCCATCTGAAGCCCATTTAGACTGTATGTTGGAGGAGAAATCACTTCTAGGAAGCATTTTATTTTATTATTTTTTTCTAAGAAGCATTTTAAAATTCTTGCATTTACAATGTCTTAAATATTTCAAAATTCATTATTACATTTTACTGTTTCTCTTTTCTTTGAAAAATAACTTGCCATCAAAAGAATATGGACAACAATGAATGTATAAATATTTGGTCATAATGTTTTATCTTTAGCTTTAGAAACTTTATCTATTTTTGGTATTTGAAATATAAATAAAGAGAAACTATATACTTGAAATAAAACAGCTCTCTTGAAAGAGAAACAATGACATATCAGCTTTTCATTTTTAGTGAATTTAGCTTTTCTAGATGCTATTTCAGTTTTCTCGTCAATAAAACAAAACAAAACAAAACAAAACAAAAAAAAAACAAATAAAGCTCATGATTATATGTAGTACCATGCCAGGGACTTGGAAGAAAATAAAGCCTCCTACTAACGTAGCTGAGTATGTTTGAAAATACATTTCAGTTTATATTCCATTCATGAGTTGCTTGCTCATAGTTGATCACTTCCCCTGTGTTTGCCCTTTGCAGAATTTGGTTTCAGAAATTACCTCTTGAAGACCTTGCACTTGGCTGTTGGTCTCTCATATTAGAGTAGTGGCGTGCTCTCTGGCTGGCCTCAGATTCAGGCAATCTTAAATCTTTAAAGATTTTATTTATTTATTTGATAGAGAGAGATCACAAGTAGGCAGAGAGGCAGGCAGAGAAAGAGGGAAGCAGGCTCCCCACTGAGCAGAGAGCCTGGTGTGGGGCTCAATTCCAGGACCCTGAGATCATGACCTGAGCCGAAGGCAGAGGCTTTAACCCACTGAGCCACCCAGGTGCCCCAGATTCAGGCAATCTTAAATCTTATCTGCTATTGTTTCCTGGGGGAATTTGCTTTTCATGGATTGTATTTCACTAATAAAAGTATGCTGACAGCAAAGGCTTTGCAGGGTAGGAGAAAACTGGAAGCCAGCAAATTCACAGGCAACTGATGAAACAGAGTTAAGGGTAAGACACTTCACATACCCCTATTTATAGGAGAAGAGAGTATTTGCAAATTTAGAATACCTTGTGTTTTTCTGTGCACTATTATTCCTCTAGCCATGTGTAGATAGCTGGCATACAATCTCTACACACAATCTATATCCTAAAAATCAACTCTAAGCTTATGTTGGAAAAACCCCCATTCAAGTATTTTCTACATTTGATGTAATGTGATTGAGAAACCCCTCTAGGGGTCAGTGGGAAATTTCAACTCTATAAAGAATTGTTTTTCGTAATTTTTCTTGATGGCTTTGAAGATAAGCCATATTTAGTGATATTTTACTAATGTCAAGGAGAACTGGTAAAAGAAGTTGCTTCTTATTACTAAATTTTCCTTTTGGATAATTAAATATCTAACTCTGAATTGCACATCTGCACTTTTCACAATGATATATATTAAAAAAAACACTGAGGTTATTCTTCTCACTTGACTAAACTTAACATTCCTGACATCATCGTTGCCCTTGAACTGAACAAAATATTGCTGTTTGGAATTTAACCTCACCATGATAGTTCCCAGGTAATGATAGCCATCTATGGTTCAGAAGGGATTTAATTTCACAGTATCTGGTCTTGCCATGGGGGCATAGGAATAAGGTGGAAGAAAAGAGCAAGTTCTTGGTTATTTGCTTGGGGAGAAGCAGCCTTCATTATAGACAAAGCATAGTGTTGCTTTGAGTATAATGTAAGCTTTCATCTATAAGACAATTCCCTGTAACTTCATAAAGATTTAATATTATGTCTTAACTAATTATTAAAATAACTATAGAACAACACTAACTGAAGACATTTGTTAGACTAAACAGAGCAGGCAAATAAGAGCTAATAGACTATGGGTAGTTAATCAAGTGAAAGTTTTCAGGCTAACGATAACAAAAATGGGGTTGTTATTGAGTCCTAGATAACCGTTAGCTGTATAGAAGAGCAAAGAAAATAACAAGAAATAGAGAAATGGTTGTTTGGTTATAATCTAAGCAAAGTGCACAAAGGATTTTGAAATGTCTATTGTGGTACTTCATTGAATAGCAAAATGATGTAGGCTTTTGGAAGAGAAATGTGATGCAATGATTTTTTTTTTTAAATGACCATGTCTGTCTTTGTTGTTTGCCTACCCAATATTGGATTTCTACCTTATTTCTGCTCTGCCACTCTTCTCAATTATAATTGGAATCCCAGTTTTGCTTATATGTCAGGATGTCAATTGCTTCTGACCTTTTCCTTCCTCAAGATTATGAATCTTGATCAATCTAAGTCAGGTGATGGTAACCTGCAGTCTTGTCACCTGTTCTGTAAATAAAAAAAATTTATTTACAATTTATTTATTTTAGAGAGCGAGAGAGAGACTCTGTGCACATGTGTGCATGTGCACACATGCAAGCAGAGTGGGGAAAGGGCAGAGGGAGAGAGAGAAAGAATCCTCAAGCTGACTCTTCACTGTGCACAGGGAACTCCATTCCAGGAAACTGAGATCATGACTTGACCCAAAATCAAGAGCCGGCCACTTAACTGACTGAGCCACCCTGGTACCCCTTTAAATAAAATTTATTGGAACACACCACACCCAGTTACTTAGTATCATCTATAGACTCTTTCCTGCTACAAGGACTGAGTTCAGTAGTTGCTTCAGAGATCAGCTGGGACACATAAAGCACACAAGGAGAATATTTTCTTTCTCCCGACCTTTAGATGTTGTGTGAAGATGTGATGCTTGGAGCTGCTGCAACCATGTTGTAACCACAAAAAGACAAACTTGAGGCTAACATTATGAAGATGGAAAAGAACATAGATCTTTGATGTTATCACTGAATTGTTAAATGAGTCAACTGTAATGTTCATATCTCAGGAGTTCTTATGTTATAAAATAACAAATCATTCTGTTTTTGACTTTATGAGTTGGGTCCTTTATTAATTGTTGCTAAAAAATCTTGACTAAGACATATAACTTGTAAGAGACCAAATTGAAAAAGACAACAACAAAAAAGATAGTAAGTACACATGATATACATATACTATTACTAGCAGGTTTGTGAGTATAAAAATTCTGGAAAAAATGAGAACTTTGAAGATTAAGCTATTGTATACACACAAGAATGATTATTATGAAATAATTATAATAGAAAAAATTGTACACAACTTAGAAGTTCAGTAATAGAGGTTAGGTAATGATTGGGTTGTCTCATTGCACAGTCGTTTGACCATATAATGGTGCTTTATGGGCAGAATACAATGCAAATGCAAATTCAAAATACAATGCAAAATGCAATACAAATGCAAATTTCCTTTGGTTGGGTGCAACACAGAAGTCCTGGAACTACTGAAGTAAATGATGTTCTACTCATTTAGACTACTGTATATTCCAATAAAGTGATATCATAACAGACTAGTGACATTAACCCATCTCACCATAAACGTTACAGAGCAAATATACACTGCAATTAGATTCATGTAAAAAATGCATAGAAATAGAAAAAGGAGAATACACTGAAATAGTACTTGCATAATTATGAGTGATTATAATTCCCATGATGGTATAATTATGAATGATTTTAATTGTCTTCTTTATAAACTCTATTTTCCATTTTTGTATGCAGAACAAATGACACTTTTATGATCATAAAAAGATGAAAAAATTTCTTTTTAGTTGTGTGGTTCACTGACATGGTACTAAATAGAAACAATACAAAAATGGTTCAGCTCTTGTCACTTTTATCTCTAATCCTTAAAGTATGACTGTGTGGTTTGTATGATGGCTCTATTATATTTGACAAATGATATTTTTTCTACTGTTTCCTTTATTCCTAAAACTATCTTTCACAACAATTGTAGCTTTGACTTCTATGGTTTCTATTTCATGTAAATGAACAGTCTAGTTCTACAAAGTCAAATGCAAAGGTTCTCCAGATATCAGAGTTCCAAGAGATAGTCTCTACATTCAGGAAATGTGAAACACACAGGTTTTGGGTGGTTGTCATTTCCATCTGAGTAATCTATTCCCACAGGTACATTATTACTCACGTCTTTGGAAGGGATGAGAAGAGTTCCATGCTCTTCAATGTAAATTCCTTTGTTTGCATCTTCCCAAATGTAACGTAAACCTTGAAAATGACTTGCAAAAGTTTTTTTGAAAGAAATAGTTACATTAGGTATCCATCACTCCATGCTTTAGAAAGAAAAAGAATAACAGATGGTTATGTGACAATCATAAATTCAGTGATTCTTTTGTTTCTTTCCTTATCTGTGGGAAACCATCAGTACTTTTAAATAAGCAGTACATTATTATCATTAATCAAGTGCTTTGGAGAATCAATTCATTGATTTGAGAGAATTGTGTGTGAGGTTTCTGTAAGAAATCATATTACTTAGGAGAGCTCAACATTTGTGGCAACTTGGAGAATTCCTCTTGATCTTCTAGACTGATCTCAGAACAAACCATGGAACTGTTTATTGGCAAAGGAATTAGAGCCACTTGGAGGCAATATAATGTGAATTTGGGGAACTCAGTATATTTAGCAACATTGGAAATTTGATGGCTCCCAGGGGAAAAAAAAATGGAAAATATAACTAAGAGGTTTCTTCTTGTATACCATACAGCAAAGAACATTTCTGTTTTTAATTAACTATTCATTTCATTTGCAGAAAGTGGCTTCAAGCAATCAAAGAAATTATTTGTAACAATGCCTATGGCTTACTAGCTTATTTAATTAAAGCATCATCTTAATGAGCCCAAGTTTCAGATGCATCCCCAAGTGAGCCAATAAATTTACTCTGGGTTGAAACCAACAACTCCACCCAAATTTAGCCAGCCATCTTGCAAAATTGTTCCTTGAGATTGTTTGAGTATGGATGGATGGGTCAGTACAAAACTATTCTCATCACCCCCTGGAAAATCCAGTCATACCCAATTATGTCAAGATTAGAGTCTTCATAAGGAGCAGCAGATTCTTGGTATAAATGTTGCAAAGCCCAGTGGTTGAGTATATGGATTTTCCAGACAATCTATCTGAGTTTATGTCCTGGCTCCAGGGTCAGTAGGCTCTAGACTCCTTCCACTTTGGCCAAATTACTTAACCTCTCAGCCTTAATCTCTCCATTTGAGAAGTAGGTCAGATAGTAGGTTGTAGCAACTCATAGGGTAGTTGTAGCATTAGTTGTGATGATGTAGTTAAAGTTCTTAGTGTAGCCTCTGGCACTTTAGTAACCCTATAGAAAATGTTACTACATAAGGTCTCTTGTTTTAGAAACCAGCTTTTCAACACTGAGGACATTTGTGGAACTCAAAGGATCATAGATATTTTTCCTGTGACCTTGTTTGAGTTCAACACAAAAGATCCTCACTATGGATTCAACATGAGCAGTGTTCTCTGGAAGGCCTGGATTTCTGTTCTTTATGGAATGTAGTGAGTTGGATGTGACTTGCCACCAGCTAATTGCCATTTAAATTAATGCAAATAGAAGCCCAGACTTCTGCCCCACAGCTGAGTGAGTCAGGGATTCCAACCCAGCAAATTGCTTGTTTATGGAATAAATCATTGAAAGCTCTCTCTGTGTGGCATTTTCCAAGTTTACCTGAAATCTGTCACTGAAGCCAGTGGTGGTCTGAGAGAGGGTGTGTAGGAGGAATTTAACCGTGAAAAATCTTATCCTAATCTTTTTCACAAGTACTCTGTGTCTTGACAATCTCAGGAATTTTATTGGCAGGTTGTCCTGAGCTTTCTTCTGTAGAGATTGGAATGCACCACTGGATGAGACAAACAGATGGTGTGGATCAGAGAGTTTCCACTTTTTACTGAGAAATTTGAAAAGATGGGGGAAAATTAGAATCCCATTTGAGGAGACAAAACTTCCTGATTCCTTGTCAGTTAAAATCATTACCTGAAGCAAAAGTCTTTCTCCAAACACAACATTATGTTTTATATAAAATTATTTTCTTTCACTTTCTGTAGTGTTCAAATAATTCTTCTAAGGATAAAAGTGAAATTAAATAGTGTACAGGACTGCTGAAATTCTATTGTTTGGGTTATAGCATTTTCCTTACATTAGTCATTAGATCTATTTCTAAGTAATTTGTCTGAAATGTGGTATTTTTTTTGTTTGTTTTGCTAGTCTCCATTTATAGCTCAAGCATTTCCACAGTTTCTGTGCTCACACTCTGCTTTTGTTAAAATGTATTTTTTCTCCATTTGTGAATGTCAATATCATGCCATCTCTAAAGCCCCTTTCCCATTTTTAAAAAATTGAGGTATAGTTGGCATATAATATCGTACTCATTTCAGGTATAAAGATAAGGATTTGATATTTGTATGTATTGTGAAATGATCACCACAATAAGTTTATGTAACATCTGTCACCATACACAGTTATAAGATTTTTTTCTTGTGATGAGAACTTTTGAGATTTATTCTCTTAGCAACTTTCAAATATGCAATATAGTATTATTAATTGTAGTTACCACATGCTCTACATTACATTTTCATGACTAATTTGGAAGCTCGTATTTTGTGATCCCCTTCACCAATTTTGCCTGCCCCTCACCACCTACCTTTGGCAACCACCAGTCTACCAATCTGTTCTCTGTATCTGTGAGCTCATTTTGTTTTGTTTTTAGATTCCACATATAAGTGAGATCATCCAGTATTTTTCTTTCTGTTTGACTTATTTCACTTAGCATATTGCCCTCAAGATTTATTTGTGTTGTCACAAATGGCAAGATTATATTCTTTTTAATGGCTGAATAATATTTCATATATCAATTATGTTTTCTTTATTCATCTATCTATGGACATTTAGATTGTTTCCATGTCTTGGCAATTGCAAATAATGCTGTAATGAACATGGGGCGCATATTTCATTTTGAATAAGTGTTTTCATTTTCTCCAGATAGATACTACATGTTAGTTCTATTTTTAATTTTTCAAGAACCTCCATACTGTTTTCCATAGTAGCTGCACCAATTTACATTCCCACAAACAAAGTAGTAGGGTTCCCTTTTCTCTACATCCTCTCCAACACTTGTTATTTCTTGTCCTTTTAATAATAGTCCTTCTACAATCTATTAGGTGACATATCCTTGTGGTTTTGATTTGCATTTCCCTCATGATTAGTGATATTGGGCATATTTTCATGTATCTGTTGGCTATCTATATTTCCTCTTTGGAAAATTGCCTATTTAACTCCTCTGCCCATTTTTAAATCTGGTTGTTTTTTTGCTATTGAAGTGCAGGAGTTCTTTATGTATTTTTGATACTAACCCCATATATATGAATTATAAGATTTGCAAATATTTTCTTCCATTCAGTAGGTTGCCTTTTCATTTTGTGAATGGTTTTGTTTGCTGTGAAGATTTTTAGTTTGATGTAGGCCCACTTATTCATTTTTACTTTTGTTGCCTTTGCTTTGGGAGTCAAACCTAAAAAAATTATCACCAAGACCAAGGTCAAGGAGCTTATAGCCTGTTTTCTTCTTGGAATTTTATGGTTTTAGGTTTTATCTTCAAATTTTTATTCCATTTTGAGCAAATTTTTGTGTATGGTTTAAGATAGTGGTCCATTGTCCTTCTTTTGCATGTGGCTGTCTAGTTTTCCAGCCCTACTTATGTTCTAGCCTCACTGTATGTTTATGGATCCTCTGTCATAAATTAATTGACTATATATGTATGGGTGTATTTCTGGACTTTTAATTTTATTGATTTATGTTTTTGTGCCATGTCTGTTTTTATGCCAGTTATTATACTGTTTTGATTACTATATCTTTGTATTTGTAGTTTTAAATTAGGGAGCATGATGCCTCCAGCTTTGTTCTTCCTTGAGATGTAGTATTATATTTGCATACCTCTCTAATCAGCACTATTAATATAAAGGTATGACACCCCCATACAGTTTTTGTTAAACTAGTTGAGTCCCAGAATTTTCAGGGCCTTTGTCATTTTGTGTCATAGAAATCATGCATTTGGGGCAAAGGGAAAATATAACAATCATACTTACTAATTTAAGGTTTACTTACTAGAAATGTGATGCCATTATTTTTTAAGATAGTGTCTTCCAAACCATAAAAGACTCTTAATCTCACAAATCAAACTGAGGGTTGCTGGGGGGAGGAGGGGTATGGAGAGGGTGGTTGGGTTATGGACATTGGGGAGGGTAATGTGCTATGGTGAGGGCTGTGAAACGTGTAAGCCTGATGATTCACAGACCTGTACCCCTGGGGCTAATAATACATTATATGTTAATAAAAAATAAAAAAATTTTTAAGAAAGATAGTGTCTTTCAGGTCTTCTTCTTTTTTGTTTTTTTGTTTTGTTTTGTTTTGTTTTTGTGAGAGGTTATAAATAGGAGGTTAGTCCACAGAGCTAGATGTAATATTGTTTAAGATGAATAATTGGTCAAATGGAAACTGATAAAGTGAGGTAGGTAGAATAATGCCCCCCTCAAAGATGTTGACATTTTAATTCCCAGAACCTGTGAATATGTTACCTTACACAGCAGAAGAGACTTTGCAGAAGTTATTTATTTTATTTTTCAGTGTTATTGAGGAATAACTGACAAAATTTTAAATCTTCAAGTTAATTAAAACATCTATCACCTCACATATTTAGTTTTTTGATTTTTTGTTTGTTTTGGTGAGAACACTTAAGCTCTACTCTCAGAAAATTTTAATTTTACAACACAGTATTATCAACTATAGTCACCGTTACATTAGATCCTCAGACCTTATTCGTCTTCTAAGTGGAAGTTTTTATGCACCCTTTTACCAGCTTCTCCCTGTTCCCCAGCCCCACCTCCCTGGCAACCACTATTCCTGTCTCTGTTTTCTTAGTTTGATTTTTAGAATATGTTTAGATACCATATATAAGTGATACCATGTACTGTTTATCTTTCTCTGATATTTCACTTAGCATATTGACATGGATTCATCCATGCTGTTGCAAATGGCAGGACTTCCTTCTTTTTTAATGTTAAGTAATATATATAAACCTTATAAAAACTTTTTGGACTTCTGGTCTCCAGAAGTGTAAGATAATAAATTTGTATTGTCTTAAGCCACTAACTTTGTGCTAATTTGCACAATGGGAATTGAATATACACAGGAACCAGCTCACAAGCTGTGCTATTGAGAGCCCAGTGTTTAGAACTTACTTGCTCTGTGAATATAGAGGCAACTGGTATCTATTACCACTCTAGTGGCTGTCAGTCGTTCCTGGCCAAATGTGTCTATTCTTTCAGATCCCAGCACATCCTCAGTACCTTCCTGCCTTTATGCTGATCCTCTTATTGTCTCCACCTCCTGGAATGTCCTCTTGTTATTCTGTTCAGATTCTTTTCCAGCCAGCAGGTTCACTTGTTGTAAAACAAGTGAACCATTGTTCACTTATATTATATAATAATACCATATATTATAATATAATACTTATATTATATAATAATACCCCTTCTGTGAGCAAAAATTATAAGCATAAATGAATCCTAAGTCTAGTTACTGCTTAGCGTTGAGATGAGAAAGTTCAATTTCAACTGAAATATTTACTGAACCATCTCTGTCTTCATGTCATAATAATTGTATGAGAGGGAATATGCAGAATAAAGCCTGCCCCTGGTAAGGACATAAATAGTATATAAGGATGTGTATGATAAGGGCTATGTGTGATGTTAAACGGAGATAATGGGATTTTGTCATAAGAAGGACTTGAATTACTTGTGTCATTTATTAATTTTCTGTTATCCTTGACTTTCTCATCTTAATTTTTTATCTGAAAAGATGTGCATATTAATTTCTACTTCACAAATTGCTGTAAGGATTAAGTGAAAGTGTGGGTCGGTTGGTTTATAGATTAATTCAACAAATATATGCCTAGTGTTTACCATGTGTTGGGCACTGTTCATAGTTCTAGAAATATATTTGTGAATGAAATAAAATCAGTGTTCACAGATCTTATATTGTTGTAGGAAGAGACATAGGATAAATAAATGGATAAATATAATATCAGTAAATAAAAGATGTTATCTAGTTAAGAAATAAAAAGCAAGGTATAGTCAGAGAATGACGGGGGCAGGGAGGGGAAGTGCTGAGCAAGAGTACCCCAGCATCAGAGCGCAATTTCTGACATGGCATGCTGACCAAATAGATAGAAGTTCCTGTTATTTGAGAAAAGGTTTCCAGTTTGTGAATTTTGCAGAAATTGATGGTGTAGGTAGTGTTTGGATTTTAAATTTGAGGAAGATTTCAGTAAGTAAGGATGGCAGGGAAAACTATTAAAGCTGAGAAAGGAAAATACACATTGGCACAGAGATCCCTAAGTATGTGTTACTTCTCAGCAAGTACATTAATTCCCACACTCATCAGACCCTATTTCACATTTTGTTTGAGTTCCATTTTTGAGTAAACGGCATTAACGTCACTCAGGACTTTGGGCTAAAGCTGGGAAGCATTCTCTCCTTCAGTGATTTAGCTGATTGTTTCTGGTGCTTTCTACACTTCAGACAGCTCTGCAAATTTGGGCCAACTTATTGACTCAGGAAACTAGACCACCAGGCAGACAATCAATAATCAAGTTTTATCTCCATTCCTCTGTAACTTTTTCCTTTCTCTCTCTCTTAAAAAAAAAAAAAAAAAAAAAAAAATTGGCTGCTGTTTCCAGTGGAATGAATCCCTCCAGGATTGCCAGAGATATTTGCCTACCTTGTTTTAATAATCTTAATATTCTAGGTTAGAATTCCCAAGACAAATTCAGCTTAAGAAAAAAAAGTGGTGGTGGGGTGAGAGGTGGGGTGAAGGTGTGGGATGCTGGACAGAAGAGAGGGCAGGAGAGGGCAGGGATGCCTTTGGTTTACCACAGGATGTTCAGATTCTCTCACCGAAGGAAAAGCAAACAAACAGCAAACTGCCTGAATCAGGGGCTTAAGCTCATGGCTGTTTCAGGACAGGGAATTCCTAAACACTGGCTGACTGGGGTGGCCTATATGAGTGTGCTAAATAACAGCTGAAACCTTAATTTTCAGTTCTTTGGAATTTTAATTTTTTTTTTTTGAAACAGATTTTTGTTTTCTTGAGGATAAAGAATCTGCGTTTTTCCTCATCTCTGTTCCTATTCCCACCACTTGAGCTTTCCTTTTTCAAAAGCAAGAAGCTGCCTTCCAGCTTTCTCCCCTCTCAAAGGTTCTCTTCCTTTCCCAATTGTTTTTTTTGAAATAATCTATTCATGTTTCCTACATTGCCTCGCTCCTTGACTCACTTGAAACCTGGTTCTTCTGGCAATCTGGTTTCTGCTCTCACCGTCCACTGAAATTGTTTTCACAACGGTCAAAACTTTGCCAATCTGACAATTTTGATGACCTACTCTGACTTCTTCCTCCTCATCCTCCTTGTCCTCCTCTTCTCCCTCCTCCTCCCCCCATCCTCCTTCTCCTCTTCTTGTCCTTTTTCATCTTCTCCTCCTCCTCCTTCTGACCTCTCTGCATCTTCTGAGTCCTGGAAACCTCTCAACCTCTAGGTTTATTATATTCTTTTGGTTTTTCTTTTTAATCTAAATATACACTCAGTAAAAGTATTTGTTTTCTTCTCTCTTCATTCACCAAATAGGGGGATTTGTGGGGGGGGTTCATTTTCAATATTCTTTTCTCTCCATTGGCATTTTTCCCTGTTACAGTAGTTCCAACTCTCCTGTTGAACCTAGGTTCAAATCCCCAAATACTCAGTACACACTGCCACCCATGTTCTCCCATCAGCTTCCCAATTTTAGCACATCAAAGATATGGTTCATTTTTTTCCTTTGATGCTTCCAGTTAGGTGTCCAAACAAAGTCTCATGATTAGTGCATTTCTTTGAAGCAATATCGATGAAAAATATATGAAAACAAGGTATTCAGTACACATTTTTAAGAATAAAATTTCAGAATGAGATCCGATATACTCTTCTAAGTATAGAAGTGTTTAGGGCCTCCTGGGTGGCTCAGTTGGTTAAGCAACAGACTGTTGATACCAGTTCAGGTCCTGATCTCAGGGTCATGAGGCTAAGCTCTGCATCAGACTCTGCACTAGGTGTGGAGGCTGCTTGAGATTTTCTCTCCTCTCCTCTGCCCATCCCCCTCCCTGTTCATACATATGCACTCTTTCTCTCTCAAAAAAAATTCAAGTGTTTAAAACCCATTTTTAGAAAGTCCTTTAGAAGAGCTACTTCAGTTAATACATTTATCATTATATTATAGAGCCTTACCACATCTCTTTACACGTTGTCTTACATTGAAAATTATTTTATTTTGTACTTAAAAGAAATTTTTTTGTGACTATCGCAATTCTCTATACTACCTGGGAAAGACTATAAGAATATGAGTATTTAAGAACATCCCCAATGAGCGTTCTTACCTCACCACCACTTGACACTTTATTACACAATCACCAGGTTTAGAAATTGTTTTTCTTCCCAAGCCTCCGGCAGCTGCCCTGCCAGGCACTGAGCAAGGCTTGTGCAGCTTGTCACAGGCAGGGTTTCCTGTCAATAGGAGAGAGGAAGCAGTGCTTTTGGATGAACCCTCATTGTCCCGGCTGGAACCGTGATCACTAGGCAGTGATAAGGACCTTTTTTAACCTACAGGATCTGCACGAATCTGACTAACCTTGTTAGGGAGAAGAGGAAGAAAGGGGCGGTTACAAATATTGGAAGCATGCTTTCCTTGGCTTCTCATATCCCGGTAACCGAAAGAATCTAAAACACACTAAGTACGATGAATCTTTTAAATAGTCAGAATGTTTATCTTGCCAAGGCTCTTTTGGATATTGTTGTTTGCAAAGTGAATATAAAATTCTATCATGGCATCAATTAAAAGATAATTAATAGATTCCCTTAATTTGTAACTAAAAATTAGACATTGTAATGTGTTCTGGATTATGTTTGACTTATCTTTATTCTTTTATTTGGAATAATTCAGGAGTTACCATCTTCCACTCAAGGAGCCTATGCCATACGTTCTCTTCCATCTAATTCTTGTTTTCTTTAAGGAGGCTTACATCTAAAAAGTACTTCTCTTTTTAAAAAAGATTTATCTATATATTTTAGAGAGAAAGAGTGTGTGTGTGAAAGCACGAGTGGGAGGAGCAAAGGGAGAGGAGAGGGAATATCAGGCATATTCTGCATTTACTGCAGAGTCTGGATGTGGGGCTCGATCTCATGACCTTGAGATCATGACCTGAGCTAAAATTGAGAGTTGGAAGCTTAACTGACTGTGCCACCCAGGTGTCCCTCTAAAAGATGCTTCTTAAATATTTGTTGAATAAATGCTTAATACAGTAAATACATATATCATCAACTTGTCTTTCCTTCTCCCAAAACTGGACGTAAGTATGATGTTTTCTCAGTTATCATAGAAATTACTTTTAATATGTTAAACCAACATAGTTATTCCCAATTTCCAGATGACAGAACTGAACCCCATAGAGGTTATATGACTGTGTGTGTGTATGTGATGCTGAGTCAGGGATTTGGGGATTGAATTGGTTTATAGATAACAAGTACATTAATAATAGTGTCTGACTTTGGCTGTTGTTCCCAGTGGCCCATGATTCTAAAATAGAAATAAGGCTCCTGTAATTTAAATAACTTTCTTTGTAAGAAATATTAGTTTAGTGATAAAGCTAAGAGGAAAATTGAAGCAACTAAAAGATGATTTTTTTGGTCTTCCTTACACAGAGGTTGCTAATACCATGGATCCAGTGTACAAAAGCATTTATATTGAACCTGGCATCTTGTCAAGTTCCATCTAAAATGCTTACTATCATAAAATTCTATTTAAAATTAAATAAAGACTAGAATGAGCTCCTAAACCCAGGTGAACTGGCACTGAAAAGTATTTTCTAGACAAGGGTAGGAGAGCAAACAAAACAAAATGAAAGTGCTTTTATTTCTTATAATCATTTTATTTTAAAATAAAATATTTTTAGTTCGTTCCATATATAGTACAGTACAGGTTTGAGAGCCTTGGATTTAGATAGTCTGGGTTTGAGTCCCAGATATAATATCTTGAAATTTTATTTAATTACTCTGATGTGAACTGACATCATTTTTAAATGTCAAAATATAAATGAGCAATAATGCTTAATATAGTGTCAAGTACATCAGAAGTAGATGTTTAAAAGTAGTAACTGTTGTAATCATTCATAATTAATTTAATTTTTGCTATCATTGTTAATTTAAATATATGTTTTTAAGTCAAGTTTTACCTTTTTAATGCTATCAATTCAATTTTTTTTTACCAATGAATACCATGTTCTAAATGAATACACTAAGTGCCATTCATGCTGATTATGTACATCTATTTACAAAATAACACCCTTCTGTTATTGAAAAACCATAGAAATGTGTGATAGATATATGACATTTACTTCTGTTTTAACTGAACATTCTTCAGTTGAATTTATGCCATAAAATAGCATATTACTTAATAGAATTTAGGACTTGAATGTGTATGCATGTGTTTGTGTTGCAAGTAAACCAAACAGATACATATCCTCATCAGGATGGAAATGGTAGTGCTTGACTTGTTTAAGTAAGGTGTGTTTGATTTAATTCTTGTAATTTCCAGAAATACATATATATGATTTAATATAACAAATGTAATATGAATACCAGAATGACAGATTTCTTTAAAGCCAAAACCTTCCTAAAATTTGTTAGAAAAAAATAAGTAGAATAGCATGTAAGACAGAATTTTCAGTATGCATGTGGAGAACATCCCAAATATGTTCTTTATTTTAGGGGCATGTATTTTCAAATTTATCTGAATCTAAGAAATTAAAATGTTAAGATCAAATCCTTTTGTTTTAAACAGTTTTATAATGAAGCTAACACAACTCCATGGAAAGTAACACGAAATGGTAGCATGGTATTTGAGAATATATGTTCGAAAAGTGTACCAAATACAATATATGTAAACACTTAGTTTAGTTCCAGATTACGTGCTCAGGTCAGGAGTGCTGGATAGTGTGTGCCTACTGGCCTTCCTCCCCTCATACACCACCTGGTCTTCCTCATAATCCTTCCCAACCTCACCCCTTCCCCACTCTCTTACATGGAATAGGGTTACTAGGTAATGCAACTCCAGAGGGTAACATTTACATAAGAGTCTGTGTATGCAAATGGTGCCCCTGGAGTTGTGCAATGGCTTAGCTTCTTGACCATAGGAAGTAGCTAGCCCTATCCAAGAACAAGCCAAAATAACATCCAAAGAAATAACAACTTAGAAGTGCAAATTCATGATGTGGATGCTCTTTTTTTAATTTTTTTAATTTAAATTCAATTAATTAACATATAAGGTATTTTTTATTTCAAGGGTACAGGTATGTGATTCAACAGTCTTACATAATATCCAGTGCTCATTACAACACATAATCTTCACAATGTCCATCACCCAATTACCCCCTTCCCTTGCCCCCTCCCCTCCAGCAACCCTCAATTTGTTTCCTATGATTAAGACTCTCTTATGGTTTGTCTCCCTCTCTGGTTTTGTCTTGTTTCATTTTTTTCCTGTCTTCCCCTATGATCTTCTGCCTTGTTTCTTAAATTCCACACTTTCTTCTTACCAAATCTATGTTTTTGTTTTGTAAGGTATATCATTGTTAACCTTTAACCTCTACTCCCAGCTTGTTTGACCTTGCCTGTACCTCCAGGTATTAAGTATAGACAGTTACACCACTGACCACCCAAGTACTTTATTGTCCTGTTATTTTGTTACGTATTTTTGGAAACCTATTTAATATAGAAAGGCTTTTGGATTTTTTCCTACTTCTATTCGATTTTGGAATGGATATTCAGGAATATCCTATCAAACCCTCTTAATATCTCTTATGATTAAAGATAACATGATTAAAGATAACAACTTAAAGATAACATAAAGATTAAAGATAACATTAAAGATAACAATAAAAATATAACTTAATATGCAATCAAAAGAATCACTATTCTTCTTTTAGTTTGGTCAGGAACATGTTCTGTCACTGACAGTAGAGCTGGAGCTTGTAGAAGAGCCTCAAATAAACTCCATGATGTCAATCTCAAAGGCTAAATGATATATGCCAGCATGTTTTACTTTGTGTTAATAATCTAAGTATCATTTGTTATTTATGAGTTGCCTAAAGTCTTATTTTTTCATTTT
Organism: Lontra canadensis; assembly: GCF_010015895.1. Classification (NCBI taxonomy): domain Eukaryota; kingdom Metazoa; phylum Chordata; class Mammalia; order Carnivora; family Mustelidae; genus Lontra; species Lontra canadensis. The sequence continues at coordinate 26,183,430 of NW_022630996.1, forward strand.
TTAAATTATGTTCAGTTACCCAACATATAGTACATCATTAGTTTTTGATGTAGTGTTCAATGATTCATTAGTTGCATGTAACACCCAGTGCTCTAAAATCTTACCCTGATGTTTATTTTTCAAAAAGCATAACCAACCAGAGAAATAGATTCTATAAATTTATATTCATTATATAAAGTAAATTCATAATGCAGTCATTTTATGGGGTAGTAGCTGTAAGGGCAATTTTCTGATTTTCTTTTTTTTTTCCCCCAAAGACTTTTTATTTATTTATTTGACAGACAGAGATCACAAGTAGGCACAGAGGCAGTCAGAAAGAGAGGGGAAGCAGGCTCCCTGCCGAGCAGAGAGCCTGATGTGGGGCTCGATCCCAGGGTCCTGTGCCGAAGGCAGAGGCTTTAACCCACTGAGCCACCCAGAGGCCCCTGATTTTCTTATTCTTACTGTATATTGAAGCTTATCAGTCAAATAGTCATTCTTTCAGATAAGTAGGCCATTTTTAGCCAAGAACTCTTTGAGGTCAGGGATTTTGCCTTATTTATCTTAGTTTCCTTAATGCCTAGCATGGTGTTTGGCGTATTGTAAGTACTGAATGTGTGTTTGTGGAAGTTTAATATTCTTTTTTGGATCTATCTTATTAGTTCCATTATATTTTTGAGGTAGACCAAGGAGATATGCAAAAAATATTCTGGATTTAGAGGTCAATTGTTTTTGTTTGTTTCTAGAAGCGTGTCATTTCCTTTTATTTTGCAGCTAAAAGAGTATTCTGACAAGGTAGCACCATTTTAATTTTTTTGAACCATAGATGTAAATTGAGCTAAAGCATTACTTCAAATATGTATTAAAATTTCAACAGGATAATGTGTTGCTACTGAGATTTTTTAATTTAATTTTTATATAGTAAAATATATATAACAAAATCTACAATTTTGACCATTTTAAATGTGCAATTAAGTGGCATTAAGTACATTTATAATGTTGTACAGCCACCACCATTATTCATTTTCAAATTGTTTTCATTTTTCTGAACAAAAACTTAATACACATTAAACAATAGCTCTCATTTCTCCCCCTGCCCCCAGACCCAGGTAACCTCTATTCTACTTTCTGTATCTATGTGAATTTGCCTATTCTAGGTGTCTTACATAAGTGGAATCATACAATATTTGTCTTTTTGTATCTGGCTTATTTAACTTCACACAGTGTTGTGTTTTCTTTTTTTTTTTTTTTTTTAAGATTTTGCTTATTTATTTGACAGCAGACAGAGATCACAAGTAGGCAGAGAGGCAGGCAGAGAGAGAGGAGGGGGAAGCAGGCCCCCTGCTGAGCAGAGAGCTTGATGCGGGACTCTATCCCAGGACCCTAGGATCATAACCCAAGCCGAAGGCAGAGGCTTTAACTCACTGAGCCACCCAGGCGCCCCTCACACAGTGTTTTCAAGGCTCTTCCATGATGTTAATTTGAACATAATGGGCATATGAAGCTCAGTTTATAATAAAACCAGCTAATTAGGAGTACCTGTGTCCCCTACCTATTCCCTAATATTCCCACAAATAGTAGAAATGAAACTGCCAAAAAGAAAATAGGGGTAGCCCTTATAGCAAGAGGTAAGTGATGATACGTACTTGAATGCCATGCAAAGTAACACATAGTCATTGCTAGGGAGTTACCTAGAAGGAACATGCAGCACTGAATGCTGATGATTAGAGCCACACTATGTTACCGGGAGAGCTAGAGGACTGGGACTGTGTTGGACTTCTTTAAACCCCCTCAGAAAGGGAGTCAGCATGACACAGCAGGCACCCAATAAACATTAATGGAACAAATGAAAATAATCATGAACCCACAGTAAACTTTTCCATATGTTGTCTTGTGTTGGGCTGATAAATCAATTTTGTCTTTATAAAACATTTTCTCTAATCATTCTTTCTCTCCCCATGTATCTTGTAAGTGCTTACATTTCATAAGATGCCAATTATATTCCCTTGAGCACAATAAATGTTTGATAGGTATTATTTGCTTAAGTGATTGTCAAGAGAATGTGACAGAAATCCTCTTCCTCTTGTTTTGGACCATCTTTTAAAAAATCAGATTGCCTGGTGTGTGGTAAGTAGCCCTCAGTGGCCCATGTTTTCCTTCTGTATAGGGCTTTCATCACAGAATTTGGGAATGTCAGTTAACACCTGTTAGATGCATTTTCTATTGGTCTGATTCTTGAGAAAGTACTTCATTAGCCTACTATTCTATTTGTAGCCTTCTCATTACTAGATTACTTTATAGTTTACGATATTCCTAGATTTTCTCTGTTGTGGGCATGGAACTGGCCAACACAAAGTCTGAGAATCATGCTATGTAGGAAAATGGAGACAGGAGCAGTCCTTGAAAAGTCTAAACATTTCTTTCTCTTTTTCTGTGGAAATAAATAAGACAGTGAGTTTCTATGCCTTATTTTTTGCCATCATTATGTACTCACTAAATATGGACTCCAGCTAATCTTCTGCCAACAGGAACATTCAAACAGATGCTTCAGAGATGGAATCCTTAAGATAGTGTTATTTCTTGAGTCAAGTCTATGATTCTGTCCCTGTGATTCTAAGCATGGTCTCTCACTTTCTGTTTCTATGAAAGAGTTGACCTAAAATCTTTATTTAGGATGTTGTGAGAAATGTGAGAAAATCTCATGAGAATTAGAGCACTGTACTCACATTTTTAAAAAACTTGTCAACATCAGAATGCTGTAGAAGAGTGAATGACTACAGCCTGGCCTAAACCATAGATGGATTTTCTTCTTGGTGAAATGGGTGGTGCTAATTCTCAGAGATTTAATTTTTTTTATAGATTTTATTTATTTATTTGACAGACAGAGATCCCAAGTAGGCAGAGAGGCAGGCAGAGAGAGAGGGAAGCAGACTCCCTGCTGAGCAGAGAGGCCGATGCAGGGCTCAATCCCATGACCCTGAGATCATGACCTGAGCCGAACACAGAGGCCTAACCCCCTGAGCCACCTAGGTGCCCCATCAGATATTTAATTTTTTAAAAAAAGATTTATTTATTTATTTATTTATTTGAGAGAGACAGAGAGAGAGAACTAGTGGGAGGGAGAGGGAGAGAAAATCTCAGGCAGACTCTGTGCTGAGCACAGAGCCCGATATGGGGTTTGATCTCATGACCCTGAGATCATGACCTGAGCTGAAACCAAGAGTTGGTTGCCTAACTGATTGTGCCATCCAGGCACCCCTCAGAGATTTAATTTGAAATCACTGTGACTGTGGGAGAGAATATTTTTCAAAAGAAGTCTCTTGGAATGTCTTACTTTTTTCCCCATTCGTAAAAATAGTAGGGTTAACAGTTAAGTTTTTAAGGGAAGACAATTTGGCATCATTTAATTTGTCAGTTTATATTTGGGATTAGGAAGTGACTTTAGAGTTTGCATCAAGAGATAAATAGTTCAATTTGCCAGGAAGCTGAAACCATTTTATTTGTTCTTTCTGGCATGGTAAAATATGAAATTTTCATTTAGGAAAGGTGATTTATAGTGAGCTAGACTACACGCTAAAGGTCAAGTAAAAGGTAATACATTTATATAGACGGAACCAAAGTGTATAATATTAAGACCTGTGTTTGTTTTCTAATGCTGTATAACAAATTACTACAAACTCAGTGCGTTAAAACAACACAAGGTTATTATCTCACAGTTCCCATGTATAAAGAGTCCAGATATGGGTTGGCTGGATCCTCTCCTCCATGTTGCACAAGGGTGCAATGGAAGCAATGGCTGGAGCTGGAATTTCATCAGGGGTTTGGGGTACACTTCTAAGCTCGTAGATTGTTGTCAGAATTCAGTTCCTTGAGAACTGAAGCCCTCAGCTCAACTAAGTCAGTGGGAGGAGGATGAGATGCCATCTAGGAGTGGTCAAGGAGATAAACAATGGTCAGAAGAACATCCTGGGAGACATGTGAAGGGTGGGGGAGGAGCTGGTCCAGAGGTCTGAGTGCCACAGATATCAGAAGCAGGTGCTCATAAGCAGTAGGTGTAAGAATTTGGAAGTTATCTGGTGATCCTGAAGGTAACGGTTTACAAGTCACTAGGAATTAATAAGCTCATGGTCTCAGGGAAGGAAGCTAGAAGACAGAAGAGATTCTTTCCCAGTGTCATCAAGGGTATGATATTTCCACAGGTCATAGCTTACTTTTACAAAAATTAATTTTTCCGTAAATGGAATGTATTTCTAGTTTAAGTCTCCTTTCTACCTGATGGTAGAAAACTTCCATTATCTTTAAATAAATTTGACCCCTGTAGTGACTTCTTTCATTTCAGAACTTTAACTTGGTCAAAGAAGAGTTCAACGTCCTGCTGTGGAGATTCAGCCGCATGCATGACATCTAGGCTTCTCTGGGGGTGGGTGCATTTGGGTCTCAGCTCTTCTCTGACAGGTGCCCACACCCACTGAGATGGAAATCATCTTGTTGGTGGGTATATTTCCACTGCATTCAGTGAGATGTTGCAGTCCAATGGATCCTTCCATCTGATTTACTATCTATTCCTATTGTACCTACCTCTGCCTTTTCCCCCCTACCAGACCCATCTGGTATCAATAGTTCACTCTCTGAATTTTCTAGCTTCCCCTCATAATTTCAGAAGACTCTCAGAGTCTTTCTGGTCATTTCTACCCAATGGCTGAGGTGCATACTAGAGCAGATGGCATCTGGAAAGTGTTCATTATCTCCTTGAATTTTACCCGTGTCCTCTGATAGCCTCAAACATGTCTGGCTGGACAATCCAAGTTGTCTTCCATCCCCAGTCTATCATACTCAGCCTAAGGGTAAGGGTATCAGGCTCCTTCTAAGGACTTAAGAGATTTCTCTTTTTCTTTATCCTCCTCCTCCTCCTCCTCCTCCCCTCCCCCCCCTTCTTCTGACTTCAGAAATTTCTGAGCTGTCTTCCATTTTCCACAGAGTTCCCTCTAATCCCAGACCATCTCTATCTTGTTTGCAGGGGTAAAGTTTATACAGCTCTTCATATTTTTTTTTTCTCTTTTCAGTCTGTTTGTTAAATGATACAAAGTTTTTGTTAGATTTGGTCTTCTCTAGAGATTAGTCTTTTGAGTTTCAAAATACCCAGATCTTCTGAATTAGAATCCTTGGCTTTCATAATGACTCTTGCTGTGAGTTGCAAGAACTTATTTGGAGCTAAAGCCAAGAACTTGCCTCTGATTCTGCATGCAGCTGTGTTAGTCATGCCTCAAGCCAATGTGTGCCACTCATGTCATAGGGCAGTGGTCTCAGAAAGAGTGTGTGTTGTGGGGAGGAGGGCCTCGGGTGGTGATGCTGTTGATGAAATGGGGTGATGGTGCCAAGGACTGGAGAAACTGGTATCTTTAATTCTTATCCCTTAACACACTTATGCAAGATTTGAAATTCAGATGTCTGTTAATCTTTAAGAAAGCTTTCAGTTGACTCCTCTTATGAGGACTTTTTAGAGGACCTAGGACCTTTTAGCCTAGAGAAGATTAGTCTCTGGGAGCTGCTGATTGGTGTTTCTAAGTGTTCACCAAGCTGCTGGGTTGGGGATCCACCAAAAAGAAGGAAGAAAGGAAGTCTCATGCATTGAGTCCCTATTTTGTGCCAAGACTTTTAGGCATTTTGCTTTTGTTATTAGATTATTTGTTTACAAAAACCATGTGAGAGTATTATCATCATACTCTTACAGTTGAGAAGTAGAGGCTCAGGAAAGTTAAGCAGCATATCCTTAGAGAAGGAGCAAGGCAAAGTGATCACCAGCACAGTCTCTAGAGCCAGACTGTCTGGTGTTAAACCTGGGTCTGCCACTTACTAGCTGTGTGACATTGGACAATTTGCTTAACCTCTCTGTACCTTGATTTTCTTAACTGTAATTGGGGAAAATGATATTATATGCTGTTAGGGTTGTGAGAATTAATGTGCTAATACAGAAAAAATAATTAGAAGTGTGCCTGGTACTTAGTAAATGTTATAAAAAGATTTTTATATTATTATTATTTAAAATTATCCTAGTTATAAATCTATTAAGTAACAGAGCATGAATTTGAATGTAGATCAGTCTGTTTTAAAATAAATGTATTATCATACTTAATGTAATACCATTTATTCAGATGAATTAAATTTTATAATTTCTTCAAGAATTTGCTACCATAAACATTTTTAAGCTTTTCCTATATGCCAGGCACTGTGCTACATAGCATTGAGGAAAAGCTTTGTATACATACAATTACATGTTGAATCTTACCATATCAAGAAAATTGGTTAAATGGATGGTGTCACATTTAGAGCTTGCACTCCCAGTAGACCTCATCGGGCTCTTGGGAGAAAATCTAGGAGAGTTCAATTCTCCACCCTAGAAGCTCTGACTTCTAACTGGGACAAATGTACCAGACATATTTAGAAACTTAAAAATTGACCCTACATCAAAAGTCAGACAAACACAGCCTCTACAGTGCAGGGCTTGATTTATAACCAAATAAACTCCTCTATAGGGAAAGCCATTTAATATTGTGGATGTACTTGTTCAGTTGTGGTACCACAGGGTCAACAACAAATGCATTAAAGTCAGATATACAAAGGGAATGATAAGTTCTAAACTTCTATAATTGAGATAATGTCCTCCAGCTCCCAGCCCTCTGGCTGATTGGCTGGAAGAGAAACAGGGAATTTAAACTTGTCCATTAACGTAATCTTAGTTTTTCTAATTTAAAATAATCTTACATAGGGTTAACACAGTCTCTTTTTGGTAAACACTTCATCTTTCAGGATTTATCCATTTCTCTTCCATATGGTGGCATCTTATTTCAAGGGAAGCCTATGTGTTTTTATGCCATGAAAGAAAGCCTCTTTGGTCCATGCACTGTCACCTAGGGTAACATAACTAGTTTCCAAGTTATCAAAATAGGAAGGATAATGCTGGGTGCTATCAAGTTAATTTCTAAAATCACATGTTCACAAGAACTTTGAAAAATGTTAATACATTGATCTGACACTCTTGAGATTTCAGATTGTGGCTGTTTCTTTATTTATAAGGCCCTAAAATATAACAACAATAACAACAAAGTCCCCTGGTCTATTTTAATAACACTGGCTATGGCCTTGAGACCACTTGTGTATATTCAAGGCTGCATAGCTCATTATTTTAAATATATTAACCTTAAATACTTTTTCTTGATACCCAAATTGCCTTTGGAATAGCAAAGAAAAGCACTTAAATATTTTGTGCCCTATCAGAAAATGTAAGAAAATGTCAACAATTCTCACAGCACCATTTTACTGATTTTTGGCAGTGCTTAGGTTACTTAAAAGTGAAACACAATAGAACAAATAGAATTTAAAAATTCTCTTTGAAAGAAAATTCTCTTCTTTAAAAGTCTCTGCTTTTTAAATTTGAGTTAATGGATACCCCAAATAATGAGACATTCCATTTATAAATGATCTATTAGAAGTGGGGGAAAGCATCAACTCCAGAAGCAATTTTAGAATAAAATTTAGAAAATGCTGCTGAATTTACTTACTTATCTACAAGAGCTAATAATTTTTTCGAAGTGTTTTTCAATAAGACAAAAAGAAGTTTCCTTTGTGGTAGAATTTTCTCTTTTACTTTATATTTGAAGGTGAAATGCACATGATCCAGGTTTTCCTCAAATTCTTCAACTGTTTAAAAAATCTATTTAGAAATATTTTCTTTACTCTCTGAATTTAAATTAAAAACAATTTCTTTTTGGTAAATTGAAATAATGACAAATGTCCTTTTGTGAAGAGAGGGTCAATATAGCAGATATCTAAAGACTTCTGTCTGTAGAAAGGCCTGCTTTCCAGGTTGAGAATTTGAGTTTCAAGGATTTACCCACCATTCCCTAACTGATAAGCATGGTTTACTATGCCCAGAATGCAACACAATGTGGTTTGTGCTGAAAATCTTTTTTCCTTCTGGAAGTCTGGAATTTTCGTGCATACTAAGCAGAGAGTGTCTATTTAACCAACCCGCAATAAAAACCTTGGATTCTGAGTCTCCGGTGGGTTTGCCTGGGTATAGCACATGCATGTGGCTGTATTTTCTGCTGGGGAAGAACATGTTCTGTGTGACCTCTCATGAGAAGAGTGAGCATAAGGAAGCCTGGGCATGAATTCCTCCAGATTCTGCCTGTTTCTCATTTCCTTATGATGGGCTGTCTAACCTTACTACATTGCTATTTTAATATGCTAAATCCCGTGAATCCTTTAAGGGAATCTCCAAATACAGAATGGTCTTGAGGAAGCCTAATACTTATACCTTTGCAGTATATTACAATTTTGTTTTAAGAAATAAGTAACTTGACATAAAAATAGAAAAGAATAAATGGGCCGTAACTGCTGATTTATAGGGATTTCATCACAAAGATTGATTAAATTTTATCTTCTCATTCTGACAAGCAAATAGGCCAAACTTTCTTTTTCCAGTGTTATAAGGATAGCATTTTATAGTCCCTAAGATACGACAGAACATCAGAGGTCTCTGGTTTTAATATAAGTACTGGATAGAGAAAATGAACATGCAGAATTTAAAAAGAAATCCTGTTGTGTGAATGGCATAAATTTTAATCCAAATAAGGTTAAGAGTGGCCCTTTATAACTACTGGGCCCAGAGGGGGGAAAATGTAGCTGGGCTGGTGAATGTGTAACAGCTGGCAAGCCATTTTTGCCAGCTCTTATTTTAGATTACTCAGAGTCCTGGCTCTATGAAATGTAATTCTGAATCTCAAAGAACTTCATTTCTTTTTCATTTTCTTGGGTTCATTAAGTTAGCAAATGCAAAAGGAAGTGTGACTTAAAAGAGCTACCGTAAGTATGATGATGAATAACAAGTCAGAAAAGCAAACAGCTGTAGCTCTTGGTGTAATGAGTTTTAAGTTGATGCCTTAATGTTGCTAGTTAAACTATTGTGAAAACTTGCCATTGACTAATTGCATGCTGGCTTATTTAGAAGGAAAAATCTGCAAGCCAGTTAAACAAATCTGAAATGGTTGTATTCCCTAAGCTGTCTCAAAATACCTATTTATAAGTATGTAGGGGCTTAGGATACATTTTTAAAATGTTGGTAACAGATTTCAAAATCCCCTGAATTCTATTTTTATCTCATTGAAGGCAGTGAAATGCATTACAGATTTTTCTGTAAAAGAAAACAAAAATTAGAAATATAAAGTCAGTTTGTATAATGTGAAGTCTGTCTCTAGTTGCAGATTGCTTTTCTAGACTTAATGATTCATTTCTCTATCCCACCCCATATTAACACTAATTATTAAAGTATCAAAGGACTGGAATGACAGTGCTCAACTAATTTAAACTGACCTCAATGCAAATGGAAAAGTTGTTGTCTGTAGTATAAAGCATTTATACATTACTTTTTTTAGTGTTTTGAAATGTTTTGTGTAGTTATAAGAATGCGCTTTATTACCCTTGTTGCACAATTAATTCATTGAATCAAAATATGTCCACTGATTATTACAAAAAAAATTATGATCAGTAAGTTCCCCGCCAATGCATGGAATTCTACACATTCTTTTCCTAAACAGTGAAAATATCACCTTTATTCATGTCTTCCTACATTAAAATTCTTCCTTTTTTTCACTGGTTATTTACCCTTTAAACACATGTCTCCCTGATCTCTACCTAAGTCCCATCCTGTGCTTTTCTCCAGTGTGACAGAGGAGCTCTGTAGTTACAATTGATTGAAGATTTCTATTTTACTGAAACAATAACTTTCTCTTTATTGTCTCCCTTATTTAACCTCCTGGGCTACCCTGAGGAAAAGCACCATAATGCTGAGCCCTCAGCAACTACCCTGATTTGTAAGTGCTGTGTGATTCACTCACCATATCCAGTTTTCTCCTTTCTGTTTATGAGCCAGAGAATGTTTTCATGCTTCCAGCAACTTCATGGATCTCTCTTTTACCCAGCTTCTCTCTCATTGACTGATTATATATATGTAAAATATACATTTATAACATTTTATATTTATATATAACATATATTCATATAATTTATAAAATTTATATATATAAAAATATATATACCTTGCTGCAAGAATTATTTCACACCAAAATACATTTTACTTTTACCTGATCAGAATTAAGAAAAAGCCAAATAGCACAGAGGTGTATGTCCTCTGAGTTCCTCCTTCTTGCTCATTTTATCATCCATAGTCTTTTAGGTAAGACCTAATGCTCTAGACTAGTGAACCCCATCTTTGGCCATTTGCATAGGGCCTTCTGATTGTTGCTTTGTCTGTATTCCTCCTTCATTATTATTTACTTAAAGATTTAATTTAAATCAATTGACTAGCTACCATGGTCTGTTTCCAGTTTAAATAAGCTCACTACCTCTTATAGCCTTTGCCTGATAATATTTGCACAATTATGAAGTTAATGTCCTAGGTATAATTTTCTAATACACATTGAATTGAATAATATTTGAAATATGAAATCATCATACACAACTCTGGCCACAGTAGAACTTATTGAAATTGTATGTAAATTACTGATTTCTAATGTTTATTCTTCTGATGTTTTATTTCCTTTATTATAACTCTTCTTTCCCATCTCCCCCATTATAGGTCCCAATTCATGTCCCTTCCCGCCTTCATGATCTGGTTTAAGTCAACTCCCTGAACCATTCTGTTGACTTTTTCATACTTTCATACTGTACTTCATACTTGCACATTATGATATTATGGTATCACATTTATGATATTCTAAATTTTATTTAGTTTTATTTTCCAGTAGTTGAAAGATTTTATTCAAGTATTCAGGGTTTTCTCCCCTCTCCCTAGGTATATTATATTCTTTCTCGGTGCATATTCTTTCTCAAATGTCTGAGTTTCTTAAGGATAGAGATGATTATCTTTTAGTTCTGTGATATCTCTCCCCTTCCTAATATAAGGACCTATACTCCCATAGACTTCCAATAATGCTGAGAGATTAATAGCTATATAATGGATGGGAAGGGTAATGCCATAATGTTTGCTTTTTATGTTTTTACAACCTTAGAGAAATAGAATCATTTCTATGGTATGCAGATTAGGACTCCTTGATCTTTCAGGCCAGAATAATAGCATGTGTAAAGGTTTAAAAGTAAAGGAAAACACAGAGTATTGGGGAAGTGAAAAGAAACAAGAGTATCTGGAGCATAGGTATAAGAACAAAGTGGAGAATGGTATCACTGGGGAGGTAACCATGTCAGATAGGGCCTCAAAAACTGCAGGAAAGCATCTCAATTTGATCCTGAGTCAGTGGTGAGCAATTGAAGAGTGACACTATATGGGGGTGGTTAGAAAGTGGCCATATTTAAGAGAAAGAAAGAAAAACAAGTTACGAGTCTCTGCAAATGTCCAAGCAAGAGATGCTGCTGGCCTGACTTAGGGTAAAGGCTCAGGAGAGAAATGATATGGACAGATTTGAGGATTATTTAGGAGTTGAAATTAATAGGATTTAGTGATTAGCTAGACTGGTATATGAGGGAGACAGAAGAGTCTAGGGAAACTGTCAGATTACTGGTTTTGACAATGAGTAGGCAGTTGTCCCATTCATGAGCAGAGCATAGAAAGATCTGAAGACTTGGTGAGGAAAACAATAAATTCAAGGTTGCACATCAGAGCTGATTTGCTAGTGGTACATACAGAATGAGTTATTTAAGAGGCAGTTTGAAACTTAGAAGGGAGACGGGCTTGAGACAAAGATTCAGGAATTATCAGCATAAAGATTCAAAGCTAAGGTACAGGAGTACCTTTCCTAGTGAGAATTGGTAGGAGATGTGTGGAAAAAGCTTCAGCTGGACACCAAAGACCACAATACTGAGGGCTGGTCAGAGAAGGAGGAGATTGCCATGAAGACTGACATGCATGGTAAGTGTGGAGTCACAGAACAAAGGGGCTTGTTCCAGAAAGAACTCTCAACAGGGAGGTCACGTAAGAGGGGGATTTACAAGTAACATGGGACCTGGCCACATTCTGGTTGTTAGTAACTGTGGCAAGATCAGCTTTTGTGGGAATCAGGCCCGTATGACAGGAAAGTGTCTACCTCAGGATGACAGCATATAAGGATGCTATATTAGTCCAGGTTCTCCAGAGAAACAGAACCAATGAGATATGTGTGTATGTGAGTGTGTGTGTGAAATGTATGTATATTGCATGTATGTGTATTGTATATGTGTATATTGTATATATGTGTACTGTATATATGTATATATGTATAAATATGTGTTTATATTATATACATATATGCAATTATATAATATATAATTGATTCCAAATAATCGATTCATGCAATTATGGAGGCTGGCAATCCCCAAGATCTGTAGTCAGCAATCTGGAGACCCAAGAAGAGCCAAAGTTTCCATTCATGTCCAAAGGCAGGAAAACACCCAGTGTCCCAGTTCAAAGTCTGGCTGAAAAATTTCTTTCCTATTCAGATGAGGGTCAGCCTTTCATTTTATTCAGATCTTCAACTGATTGGATGAGGCTCACACACATTAGGGAGATCCATCTATGTTAGTTTACCAATATAAATGTTGATCTCATCCAAAAGTACCCTCATAGAAACACCCAGAATAATGTCTGACCAAATATCTGAGCATGCTGTGACCCAGTCAAATTGACATATAAAATCAGCCATCACCCTTTATGATATCCTCACTCTGGTAAGCACCAGATGATGAACACCAGAAATAGCTAAGAGGCTTTTCAAAAGTTCTGAGCTATAACCTCAGAATTCAGTCAGTTGTGGGTAAGGCCACTGTCTTAATTTCCTACGGATGTTACAACAGACAACCACAAACTGGGTAGCTTAAAACAATGAAAGTTATTTCACAGTCTAAAGGCCAAAAGTCTGAAATCAAGATGTCATCAGGGCCATGCTTACTCTTAAGATTCTAGGAAAGAACACTTCCTTGCCTCTTGCCAGCTTCTGGTGGCTCCTGGACATCCTTGGCATTTTTTTGGACAGTAGCTTCATCTCCTCTTCTTATAAGAACAGCAGTCATTGGATTTAGGACCCACTCTAATTTAGGATCTCATCTTAACTAATTACATCTACAAAGACCCTATTTCCAAATAAGGTCACATTCTGAGGTTCTGGATAGATATGAATTTTTAGGGGGCACTATTCATCTCGCTATAGCTACTAAATAAGCATCTATAATAAATACTTCAGTGGGTTCTGAGGCAGGTGGTTCACAGATCATGCTCTGGGAAGCACTGAGCCTGCACACTGCTTTTAAGGTAAAGATGGGGGTTGGCTCAGGTAGGTGGGCAGAGGAATTTCCTAAAAGCTTAAACCCACTATGACTGATCTTTAGAGCCAGATGTGGGCAAAGGCATCTGGATTTCTAAACGGCATTAGCTCTCTAATCTCAAGAAATCTTAAGTTAAAAAAAATTTCGACCTGATTTAGAGTTCAACGTCATTGCCACAACTGAGAATTGATTATCTTGCATTCATAATGGCCAAGGAGAACACTGTCTTGAACCTGGTTTTATAATACTCACTTGGTATTAGGTTTGAAATGACTAGATTCAGAAATAGTTGAATCTATTCAAACTACCCATTAATGTTTTATTGGATGGAAGCTTAAAAAACAAACAAGTTACCCAGGAAAGTACAAAATTACGGAAGGGACTATCTCCTCAGGGCTGCAGAAATTCAATGAATTTGTACTTTTTTGAGAAATTTGGTTTTTTAAGCTTTCATTCAATAAAACGTCTCGGAGGTCTCGGAGAAAACTTTAAAGAGTATCTAACTTATCCTTTTATTTATATATCTGATTAATAAAAATTACATACAAGTGCATATAGTTCAAAAAAGCAACTTATGCGATACAGCTTTTATAACAACAACAACAGTGTTAGTTCTATGACTTACTAATTCTCCATGAGTGCCTCGATAGACTTGTCATAAACTCTGTCCAAATGAAGACTTTCTATGAAACATTATCCCAGCTCACTGGGGACTACTTTTTAACCAATCTATCTTTATTCATCTTTTGTAGATAAGCTTTTTGTTTTCTTTTTAAAATTCATTTTCCAAATAGGCAGTCATAGTACTTTGCTTTTTGATATCGTGATCTCTATTAAGTGATTTGTTGCACATTACTGCAACAATAGAATTTAATAAAAACAGAGTTTTGTAATATTAGTTCTTTTTCTCAGATACTTTGATATATAATCTTCCAAATATGACAAAATTCCCCAGAAAGATGTATCTCCTTGATTATTCAAGGTTCCTTACTATACTGAGATGGGAGGATACACTTCAGTGTTCTTAGTTGCAATTTCTAGTAACACCTTCTTTCAGTTTCTTACTAAAGCTGTTGAATGTGCTTGTTACTTTGTGTTATATACACTTGATGACCTCTCAGGGCTCAGAACTAGTTACACTTATAGTTTTGTATTACCTGGAACTTCCCACCAAAGATTTCTGGGCATATAGCAGGTACCCAATAAGCACAACAGAATGGAACAGTTTCAAGGGAATAATGAAAGATCATAATTCAGAATTCTACTTTTTATCTTATTCATAAGTTGCTTCATGTAGTATATTTTTCATATGTCCCATAAAAATTTTAAAAGAAATTTCTATTGCTTGCCAACTTCAGAAGATTTCAAGTTCAAACTTTGCAAAATGCATACAAGTAAATAATTCAACTTTACTAAATGATGTTAAAAACTGTTTACATGATGTATTCTTGAACTCAAACTAATGAGGGCATCATGCCTCCTTGCAGTATCTTTTGGCTTCTCAGGATCCCAAATAGTTAATTCTGCGTGTGGTTATGTATTGAATATCTGCAGCCCCAAGGAGACAGTCCCCTCTGTGAAGACTCCAAGGTGCAATCCTGGTGTCTAGCATGGTACACAGTGAGTTCTCATTAGATATTAGTAAATGAGTGAAAAAAGAGAAAGGGAGAGGAAGTGTGGCAAGACAAGAGAATTAATGTTCCTTGAGATTATACTATATACCAAAGCCTATCACTCTCTGAACATGATTCAGCTTTTAAACTAAAAGTAAAAAAAAGGTTAAAAAGTAATAATATGAATATATGTTCTTGCAATGAAGTGAGAAAAGACTATAATAAAACAAAACTAATAAAGAGAGTAAAGCAATGATTCATATAATTCGTTATTGGTTTAAATGTATATACTTGCATGAATTCGTAGATGATATAATATTTTTTAGTTTCTGTATTTGATGCATTACATCCTAGGGCCTTGCTGATGGTCGAGGGACTGCTCTTTGAAGAGCTAAGTAATTCCTTGAGACAGCAATCAACTCACATCGGAGGGTAGCTTTCACGTGCAAACCAACCACCCCCTTCATTGGCCTCTGACACTCTGGGCCACTATCTACCTGCTCTAATCACTTCAGGATCTTGTTCCGGTCTTGGGATAGCCCCTATGTCCCAGAGGGTGTTGAAGTTATTTAAACTAGCCAATCCTAAACCTGCTTACCCTGCCTTGCCTGTTCTTTCCCACAGAAACTGCAATAAAGACGCCTGTCCATGTTTTCTCTTTGCTTCCTCTGCCTGACTGAGCCTGATGCTTCCCCGTGTGGCCCCTCCTGGTCTGGCATGCCCCCTCCTCTCTCTTGGGAACTGTGAGTATAACAAACTGTCTTTTCAGTGGCAATTGTCTTCTGATCAGCCTGACATATCTGGATAATAATAATAATAAAACCCATACTTAAAAACTAGATTCACTATAAAAAATTTTTTTAAGTACAAGTACTAAAAGAAAAGCAATAATCTTATCACAATATACAACATATATAACATCTGCTGATTTATGTTTTTGCCTTATAAGTTAATTGAAATGTTCTAAATGATTACAGTGAGAAAGCCCTCTTATTATTCCTTTTCATTTAATAAGATCATTGTAACAGCTTTTCAATAATTTGATTTTTTTGCCTGTTTTTATCCTTTCAAGTAATATAACTTATTGATGAGATAAACCAATGCAGATCAACTTACATTTTTATAGGAATAAAGATTTTGGAAATAGACTAAAATTCAATGACAGACATGAAGGATATTTTATTCTGTTACTCTGTTTTCATCAGAAAGAATAATATCTTGTTCCAAATTCAGTTTGGAGTATATTCAGAGGCAGACTTGATAAAGCAGCAAATGGATTTTGTTATGCATGTTCATAATCCCTTATTCACGATTCCGAAATACAGAGAACTCTGAAAACCAAAAAAAATTTTCATGAGTTTGTGGCAAACTAATTTGGTGACAAAACCTAACCTGAATTAATGAAGTCACTTGTATCTTTATTCTTCTTGAAGGTGAATATTCATACTTATGCTGCAGAAATATTAATGTGGTATTTGGGGGGATGCTGACCTGACCACGATGGGAATATTAAACAATATGCCCTTTACAGACTGTCATATGCTAAAATTCACTACAAGTTCTGAATTTTGAAATACAGTTATCCTCAAGAGTTTCAGATGAGGGGTGGTGGACCTAATTCAATGTGTATGTGTGTTTATAGTGCTTACATGTTTTGGTCATACAGGCACAGACTGTTACTCCTCCTTTATTTAATACATAATTTTATTCATTATTGTTACTCCTGTATTAAGTTTCTTAATTAATTTGAAAGAATGTAGTAAAGATACTGGACCAACAGTCTAAGACAGATCTTGATAATCCCCTGTGCAGAGGGCACTGAAGATACAAAGATGAGTAGACCCCATTACTGTACTCCTGTGAGGACAGATGTGAAGGAAATAATAGTGACACAGTGTGACAAATGGTGTGAAAGTTGTGTTCAATGTGCTTTGGGTTCAGAGAGAAAGGAACCAGTAATTGCCTGAGGGAGTTTGGGAAGACTGCAGGGAAGAGGGGATTTTTGAGATGGCAGTGATTCAGGTAATAAAATGGGAGAGTTAGTCAATCCCAGTACTATTGATCATAAAACAAAAGGGAAATATTAATGGGATCCCTTGAATAACTTGACATACTGCAACTCTTGGCAATGCTCAAACTCTCCTCATTAGTTAGTACTGCTCTGTCACACTGAAAGACATTTTTAAACTTCAGCATCAATAGAAATTCCTAGAGAAAAGCATCCTGGCTTTTGATATGTCTCTGCATTGAAGCAGAATGTACTGCTATTGGCAGGATTCAGTAAAATGCCAATGCAGTGTGGATTATCTTCAAGCAGTGACCCTCAATCAAATACCAAATATCCCTGTCTCACAAGGCAGTTCCTTGGACAGAATGACTGTGAGACATTGAGTACATTTACTCATGCATAAAAATCACATTAGTAAGATAAATATAGGAACCACTTTCTTCCTCACAAATGTATACCATTTGCCTGCAGTGATGTGATATTTAAAGCTCAGGTTAGAATTGACGATGTTGAAGTTCAGCCTAGTTATTTTCAAATGCTCAACTTTGGTAAGTGCCAACAGCAAAGGTTTGATCTGTTGAGTCTCTTTCAAGGGAGGAAGATGACAATGTGGTTTTAAGCAGTGATGTAAAAGGAAAAGGTTAAAGGCAAAACTCAGATAAATTTTAAAAACTCCCTTTTCCCATTTCTACTTTGCTAAGTTATTATGGGGGAAATTTTTAACATTGTTACTAATGGTGTCCCTAATTTTGCAGCTGAGCCCCTTTTCATTTTGCATTGTGGCTGACAGAAATCATTGAGAATCTCTGTACAATAAATCACACAGGCAATGAGCCAAGAAGGATGTTTAGCATTTAATCAAAGGCCACCTTGTATTTTTCACCTCGTATCTGTAAAATGAAACATTCAACTTAACCACCATGCAGTGTTAATTGAGAGAAAAAAAAATGCTTATCCTTGCAACAAAGATGTGGTTTGGTATACATTTAAAGGAAAACAAAATATGGAACCTAGAATTTAGGGCGCTGGTTTCTAGTTGGGATTCTGTAACTTCATAGCTGATTCTTGTAGTTAATGTATGCTCTTTAGTGGGAATTCCAGATTACTCAATTATAAAATCTAGGAGATTAGATTATATGGATTCTAAGGTCTCTTTCAACTTTAAATTTTATAGCTACTATTTTGGATTATAGGCTGTGATGTATGGATCTAATAGTGTTGATACTTGGCTTTCAAGTTGGATTATTTTGCTTCAAAGCTTCATTCTTTTTTTTTTTTTTAAGATTTTATTTATTTATTTGACAGTCAGAGATCACAAGTAGGCAGAGAGGTAGGCAAAGACAGGAAGGGAAGCAGGCTCCCTGCTGAGCAGAGAGCCAGATGCGGGGCTGGATCCCAGGACCCTGGGATCATGACCTGAGCCGAAGGCAGAGGCTTTAACCCACTGAGCCACCCAGGTGCCCCCAAAGCTTCATTCTTAATGCACTTGTTAATCAGGTAATAACAATTAAACCTTCATAAATTATGCCATTTAATTCAACTAACTTCCCAATTGTTCAGTTTTTTCAGAGCGAGTGATTAGCTTTTTGCCAGACTCAATGTATTACCAAAGGATAATTACAGAATACATTATTTATGAAATGAAACCATTCTGATAAAAAAAAAATTGTGAAGCCCATACATTTTATACTTTATTTAAGAAATTATTATGGTGGTAAAAAAACCAAAACCAAAAAACTTTGGTAACAGTTCATTTGTCATCTGGCCTCTTAACAAACTCTCATAAAATCAATCCCATGAGTCATTGAAATCTGTGTCAGAGTCTGACACATCATGCAAGACATTACTCCATAAAGACCAGGTGGATGAAAAGACTGGGAATTGTCCACACTACACCTTGATTATATCTTTTCCAGTTTTGGAAAATAGATTCTATTGCCTTATTGTTAATTCATGCTCCTAAATACAACTACTTATTCCTGAAAACTCCTGGCATCATTTTTAAATTCTTAAATGATGTTTATTTTATGCTTGAAACTATTTTAAGTGCTTTACATATATTTACATGTATTTATTAATTTAATTATCATACCATCTTTTGAATAGACACTGTTAATACCCTCATTTATGTACGGGGAACTCAGAACAGAGACATTTAAGTAACTTGTCCTGGGTCACTTAACTAGAAAGTCGTCAAGTTGGGATTCAAGGCTACAGCCTTGGAGGGAAGTGCCATAAACAATTAGCATGCTATACTGCAGTGATGAAGAGCTGCGTGGATGTATGTTGATTTGGTTTTTAGGGTCTCGTATGTAAATGTAGAACTGTCATAGCTTTTCTACACAAACCATATATTTTGCAGAAGATTATTTTAGAGTGGCAGTTTTTAAAATAAAATTTGTAGCAAAACAGAATCAAGGAATTTCTTTATATCTTAATGTGGTTTTGTTAGTGTTAGAGTCAAATACAGCATAGGTTAAAAGAAGCACTGGTCTTCTAGTCCCTCCAAAGACATTGTCTCCAATGAATAGTGAAACTGTACATTCATGGTATTACATCACTATAGGAGCTTCAACATACTTTTTATATTTCTGAGTATCTGTACACTTCAGGGACATAGTAAAAAAAGTAGTTATGACTAAGCATATTACCATTTTGATGAGATATGACAAGGCTTTCAAACTTTTGTAAATGTTTGACTAGATTTGGGAAAAAATAAAAAAAAAGTTTTTTATTCTGAACAGAACACTCTCTTTAGGGCCAAAGGGTTAAGTCCTTAGAAGTGTGAACAAACTATTGGTTAATGGTAAGCACATAGTCTAAAAACTCATTTTTTACCCAAGTTTGATGACAAAGGTCCTGTTGTTAGGTATTTAGTGGGAAACAGTGATAAGCATATCATCCTAGAAGGAAGTACCATTAAATTTCATGGCAACATATTTCAGATGGCTGTTTAAAATAATTTTAAAAACCTGGAAAATTAATAAAAAATATGGTATCAATAAATGTTTATTTTATAGCCCAAATTTCTGTGTGAATTTATACAGGATTTCTTAAGATGTGTCATAATGGCTCATGGAAATGGATTAGTATGATGATTGTTAGCTAATTTTCCAAGAGAATTCCCCCTTTTTTGTCTGCTTATATTTCTAATGTAATATAGAAGTTGAGTCACAGTAGTGGGTGGTTAGAAGGAATGAATCCTTGCCTGTTAAAAAAAAGTAAAATTTTAGAAATATGTGGAAATGGAAAAACAGTGATTGGAGTTCTTATGATATAATATCCCAAACCATAGCTAAACACTTTTTTTTAACACACTGTTGTCACTACCAGTGACAAATTATTGTAGATAATTCCACCCTGAAAGACAGACTTGTGAGCCTCCAGTGCCTAGAACTGTGCATTACTTTTTTTTTTTAAATCTTTTTCTTTTCTTTTTTTTTTTTTCTTCTCTTCCTTCTTTCTTTTTTAAATCACTATTTTCTTGGAAGTTTCTGAAATATTTTGCAAAGTCTAATTTTTGGGTTGTATTACTCACTCAGTTACACAAAGCATAAAACTCATCTTTGGTAAAAAACCAACAACATTCATATTCTTACCCTAGTTCTTAGCCTCCTGACATGTTTCAGTTGTGAAAATGAAGTACTCTATTTTTATCTGAAAATATCTGGCTTGTATTTCATTGATAATCTTATATGCCACTCAATATTATACCAAGTTGGATTTTGAAAGTGTTAGTAATACCACCATACTGGTACCATTAATCATAATGAGGAAAATCACAACTATGTAATAATATGTTTATGGAATATATTATTTTAACCCAGGCTTTGCTTAGGTTATACACTAATACACTGTGTTTAGCATTAAGACTTCCTAGATTTAAGAGCCCTTAACTGTTTGGGCCTTTTTGTTGATTTAAGTTAAAAAAAATATTTTTCCTTTTATGTGTACAATAGGTACAAATGAATAAAACTTCCAAGGTTATATAACTAAGCTCAGAAAAAAAAAACAAACAACAAAACCACAATTATATTCAAAGATGGGAAATGCTTAGCAGGTATCCCCCCACTTTCTCTCCCTTGCTCGTGGCTGACACTCTTTATTGATCATGGCCAGAAGCAGCCTCAGGCCTTTCCTCAAAACAGTGCTCTGGACAGCCACAGTCAGTCAGGCATGGCTTGGGAAATAAAGCAATCCATTATTACAAATAAAGATAGAATATGGCATCTTCTCATCCATGAGTCTCTCCCATCTGTATCTATAAACCAAAATGGATCTACTACATACAAATTAAGTTGAAGGAAATGAGCTCACAGCTTGTAAGAAAGAAAATGGAGGGACAAGATCACCCAAAAGTTTTTTATCTTTATTTTTCTATATTCTTTTGGATCTAGAGAACCAGAGAAAGTGTGTTCTTTTATGAAGCAATCAGTTTTGGGAAGGGAAGTTCGCAAGGATACTGGCCTCAGGAATTCCTTCCCACAGGAAATGTGGCCTTGCAAACTGAAGGGCTGGGCTACTGGAAGTCTGCTGTAGCGTTTCCATATGTCAGGCAAACCCTGACCCAGGGCTGTTCTTCTATGGAAGACCCAGGCTGGCTAAGAATAGAAATATCCTGTGTGCTAGTGAAGCTGAAAATGATTTCCTTTTGTCCTTATTTATTCAGTTTTAGGGATAGCTTCCCTTTATAGTTTATATATTTTTGATTGTAAGTTCACCTGTGGTCTGTTGACAATCATTAGAAATTGAAAACAACTATGAAATTTGAGACTCTTTTTGTGTTTGTGGGAGAAGTAGGATAAACTTACTAGGAAAAGATTATAGTACTTGACCTATACCAAAAAATCCGAAGCAAGCAAACCATAATGTCAAGGTATTGAACCTGTAAGTTTCACAAACAAGAGTTGACATGGTTTCTCATTGGAATCCCAGGAATATTCATACCATGCCTCCTAGCATAACATAAGTTCTCTGTCTTAGTCAGCATGGGCTGCCATAAAAAAATACTATGGACTTAGTGGCTTAAACAACAGAATTTTATTTTCTCATAGTTTTTGAAGGCTAGAAGTGTGAGATCAAGGTGCCAGCATGGTTGGGTTCTGATGACACCTCTTTTTCTGGTTTTTATGGCAGCCTTCTTGCTGTGATCTCACATGGCCTTTCATTGGTATGTGTACTGGGAAAGAACAAGAGAGCTCTCTCTCTTTCTTCCTCTTGTAAGACCACTGATCTTATCATGAGATAAGCTCTCACACTTATTTAACCTAATGAATTTCCTAAGGCATCTCACCCTCACCACTTTGTTTAACCCTATTACTTTCCTGAGGCCTCATCTCCAAATATCATCTCATTGTTGTTGGTTAGGGCTTCAACATGTGAATTTGAGGGAAATATAGACATTCAGTCTATAAAACTTTCAAAGCTTAACTGTTGATTGGTTGATCTTAAAAAACCTGAGTTTTAAGTTTTACTAAAACCCCAATAAATGATCTGAGAAATATATAAGGTTTTCTACTAAGATAATCTGGCTGATTAAAAAAAAAACAAACTGTTAGAATTTAAGAGGGTACTTTAAGATTATAGTAAGGTGATCAGATATAAGTCAATATATAAAAATCATTGGCTTTCTTGATATTAACAATAATCAATTAGAAAACATAGTAAGTTGGGTTTCATTCATAATAGCAATAAAGTTCATTTTTTTTATTTAGAGTAAATAGGAAATCTGCCAGACTTTTATGAATAGGGTATAAAAACCTACATAAATAAAGTGCTATTCCTTATTTTTTAATGGTAGGACTCAACAATGTCTAGATGCTGGCAAGCTGGCTCTCAAATACATAATGGGAGAAAGAACAGCAATGCTTAGTCAATCAAATTTTTAAAGAAGAGAATGATTGGGGGCACCTGGGTGGCTCAGTGGGTTAAAGCCTCTGCCTTTGGCTCAGGTCATGATCCCAGGATCCTGGAATCGAGCCCCACATCGGGCTCTCTGCTCAGTGGGGAGCCTGCTTCCTCCTCTCTCTCTGCCTGCCTCTCTGCTTACTTGTGATCTATCAAATAAATAAATAAATTAAATCTTTAAAAAAAAAGAGAGAGAGAATGATGGTATTTGGCCTACTAATAATCAGCACATAACATAAAGGGATATAAACAGTGTACTTTGGCACATGAACAGGCAAACACATTAACAGAAAAAAATAGAATGGAAACGCAAGAATATACAGGAATGTAGTTTATAGTAAAAGTGTCATCTCTAATTAGTAAAGGTGTTCAGACTTCTCACTGAATTGCGTTATGACAGTTGGCTATCCTTTTAGGGGAAAAATTGAACTCATCTCACATCATAAGCAAAAATCTATTTTGGAGATATTATTGAGAATAGATGTTAAAAACAAATTATAAAAGTATTTGAAGGAAATGTAGAAAAAGTTTTTATAACTCTCAGAATTGGGAAAGCTTTCCTAAGTGATACACAAAAATCATAAATCATATAAGAAAGTATTTGTAACTTCAATCTCATAAAAACAAAAAACATACAAAAAACGACAATAAAAATGGAGTTAAACAATAAGCTACGGACTGGGGAAATATTTACAACATATATAAAGGATTAGCAATATGCAGAGTGACCACATATGAATATGCAAACCACAAAGAACCAAATAGAAGGTGGACAAAAGATACAAAGGACCATTTACAGAAGAAATACATATGACCAAAACATGTGTAAATTAGATAATATTTACCAAAATTTGAAATAAGCCTAATCTTTGGCCTTGCAATCTATTTCTAGGAATCTACCCCACAGAAATATTCACTCATGGTCAGTAAAATATATTTAAAAAGGGTATTCTCTTTTATAATAGCAAATACTATCAACAAAAGAGAGAGTAAATAAAACACAGACCCTTCCATTATTATAAAGAAAGAGCCAGATCTTTATCTACTTAAAACTAAATTAGAGAGTTCTTTAAGACCAAGTGAGGGGTGTCTGGGGGGCTCAGTTGGTTAAGCATCTCATCTGCCTTCTGGGCCCAGGTCTTAATCCCAGTGTCCTGGGATCTAGCCCTAAGCTCCTGCTCAGCAGGGAGTCTGCTTCTCCCTCTCCCTTTTCTCCCTTTGCCCCTCTTCCCCACTCATGCTCTCTCTCTAGCTCTGCTCTCTCTCTCTCAAATAAAATAAATAAAATCTTTTTTTTTTTTTAAAGACCCAAGTGGAAAGAATTTGCCATATCCTAATAGAATCATATGTAAATATGTATGACCCATATATATATTAATACATGTGTCTCTATATTTTTTATTCCATGTGCTTTTGTGTGGATTGACTGTTCTGTGAGAACATATTTATGTGTTTTTTGTTTAACCAAAAAAATTTTTTTTAAATCAAAGGGAAGTATATTTCGGGAAAGTCAAGCATGGTGGCTCAAGCTCTTCCTCACATGATAAAGGACTGCTTTCAGGAGGGTGAGAATCACATGTCTGTCACTAGCATGGTTTGGGCCTCTCTGTACTTAAATTTTCTCTTAACCTCCGGCTATGCTGCCAATTTTTCTTTTTTGGGGGGTGGTGTAGAAATGAAAGTAAAAAGAAGTTCTTTAAGACTTGAGATTCTTGTTATGCAAAAGTTGCATTATTGGAAGGGGTTTTATTTTTGTTTTTATTTATTTTTTTTTAAAGATTTATTTATTTATTTGACAGACAGAGACCACAAGTAGGCAGAAAGGCAGGCAGAGAGAGAGGGAAGCAGGCTCCCCACCAAGCAGAGAACCCGATGCGGGACACGATCCCAGGACCCCGAGATCATGACCTGATCCGAAGGAAGCGGCTTAACCCACTGAGCCACTCAGGCGCCCTGGAAGGGGTTTTAGATGTGATCTAATGCAGCTCCCAAGCTTTACGTGGAATTCTGATTTCCGAGATGGCCAGGAAACTTTAATGGGAATTTCATATTCCTCATGCTTGAGTCACATCCCCTTATCCAGAAATGTGAAAAATTTTTACCACTGAAAAACAAGTTGAGGTGGTACTACTCCTCTAACTTTTAAGCAAATAATGTAACAAGACAAAAAGGCAATTTCATTCAAAGGAATACAAATTAAAAGATATATTTCAGCAGACAAATTATTATGGTGATGCCCTCTGACAAGCTACAAAAAGTGTTTTTCAGTGTTACTTTAATTCTCTATATTAGGACTTTTTAATCCATAAATTCTGTTGTATTACCTTCCAACAGCTCTTACCAACACTGGTCTGATTGGTTTATCTTCATTGGTCAAATCATTAGAAAGAGGTAGTTGGGAAAGTTACTATGTTTAAGCCATGTAATATTCCTGTGTGTCCTAAGAGTCCTTCACGAAACTCACTTGTTTCCTTAGATATTGGCAAGGAAAGGCCAGACACCTCTCCTTCCAATTTGGTATTTTTTGTTTTTATTGAGCACACTGCTTTTCCAATAATGTGCCCAATACCTTTGCTCAGAGCTTATCTGATTTGCATTCAGCTAAACTGTGTCTGTGTTCTCAGATGTGTATCCCTATAAAGAGACCACTTCCCCACTTTTTTATCTCCATTGTCCTTTGGCCTATATTGGAATGGACTGTAGCTTTATGAGATCAAATAGGCTATAGCAAACCCTGCTGAGCTCTTGAGTGACTTTCATTTTGTCCTTGACTGAAAAATTTGCAAAGTGCAAAGGTCATTGTCAAGTAATGATTCCTTCCTGGAGCTCTAAGCTGGCTTCCTAAGGGGGCCTGTTCCATTCTAACTGAGCTTTGCAAGCTATTAATTCCAACTGAAGCTCAGACCCTTGAGACACATAGGAGAATGACTCTTCTAACATCTCCTGTCATCCACATATATTCTGAGCATGCATAAGAACCTTGAACTCCTGGGCACTAGCAAGACCAGTGTAATAATTTTGTAATTTTAAAAATGTGGGGTTTTTAATTTTTAAACATTTCATATAAAACTGCAAGTCACCGTGCTGGAAATGTTCTTTCCTTTTTAAAGTTCTTTAATGTTATATTATCTTTATATGTTTACAATGGAAGAAAATGATCCTACTGGCTGCCAGTGAATAAGGGAGAGCAGAGCAGAGCTGAAGAAATCAGAGCTAATATTCAGCACAAGTTTCTATAGTCTTGTTTGTTTGATGTGGTGGCTGTTGAGCTTACAGATATACACCTTCTGTTTATACTTCCAAGTGTTCCTTTTATCTTTAGATAAAAGTGTACAAGGGAAGTTGCTAAAATTAGTCCACCTTTTGGGCCCAGGCCACAATTAAACTTAGATGTAAAAGAGATCAAAGCATTTCCATTCTGATCCGAGTAGCTGCAGCCCAGCAGTGTAGCTGGTAGCAATATGAAATGACTAAACACTTTCTGCTTTGGAACATCTAAGCAATATAGATCTTCCTCAATTTATGATGGGGTTACATCCCCACTCCCCATCATAAGTTGAAAATACTGTAAATTGAAATTGCATTTAATACACGAAAACCTACTGGGCATCGTAGCTTAGCCTAGCCTAACTTAAACATGATCAGAACACTTACATTAGGTGACAGTTGTGCAAAATCATGTAACACAAAGCCTGTTTCATCATAATGTTTTGAATATCTCATGTAATTTATTGAATACTGCACTAAAAGTGAAAGCCAGAATGGTTGTATAGGAACAGAATCATTGGGAGCTGTGGCTCACTGCCGCTGCCTAGCATCCCAAGAAAGGACCATATTGCAATCCCTGGAAAAGATCAAATTTAAAAATTCAAAGTATGGTTTCTAGTGGATGGTATTGCTTGTGCGCCATGGTAAAGTAAAAAACTTGCAAGTCAAATAATTGTTCAGTGAGGGGATGTCTGTATATTCCAGACTGCTAGGCACAAAAAAGCATGCATGTCTGCTTTGGAAGTGACTGCTTGCCTTTCAGGATCTGATAAATAAACTCTTGTTGAGACCTCAGTTTAGAATCTAGTGGGAAGCGCCCAGGTACTCCTGAAGGCTGCCTCAGGGGATCCCTGCAGATGGACAGTTTCTCTCTTTTCCCCAGTAGAAGTGGAGTTGATATTTTGCATGGTTTTTCTATGCTTCTTTTAGGGGAAGCCCAACAGTTGATGCTGCCTCAACACCTTTTCAAGATAATAGCAACTCCCCCTTCTCCTCCCTTTTTAATATTGCTTTCAGGTTCTGAGCTTGGCAAAGCCTTATTAGACTGGTGTCCTCTGAGGACTTGGGAACAGACAGAAGACTTTTGGTCTCTGAGCAGGAGTAGGGTCACTAAGTTATTTATTATGCAAACATTTTTGTGAGTGGAAGGGGAATTTTTAGTAATTTAACCTGAACAACTGGACTAAAGTGAGACTCTGTGGGCAAATTTGGATATATGGAGCCCTCGTGCATATGGGTGAGTCCTTTGCTAGAGCCTCAATTCTAATGCTTCTTTTCCTGTACAAGACTGGGCATTTTCTAGTCACTCCTTTAGATGATTAGAGACAATCATTTTCTGTGTTTAATAGCAAACATAGCAATAAGAAAACAAAAAATTTCCGTATGATTCAGAACACAGCCCCCTTGTTAAATCATATAACTCCAGAATAGATTTTGTTGCAAAGAAAATGTTCTGTACAAATTCTTTAAGGAAGTCTTTCAAACTTTTTTTTTGTTTTTTGGACTTTTTTTTTTCTTTCTTTTTTTTATAGGATGCCACCACCCACTACACTATTTACAAAGAAAGCCTTGAAGGGAAGCAGCAGACCCTTCAGGCCATTTCTAGCAAAGAGTTGTACATTCAGTACCAACAACACAGAAACGCTGTTGTAACTACACCCAAACCATTTCTTGGGTCCAACATATTTTTGTCTTCAGACTGCAGTTGGATGGCTGTTTCCTTTCTGTTTGCTTTACCACTTCCCTTCTAAATATTTTGCATCATCCTGGAGATTTTCCCAAGTTGTGGTCTGCCTGCTGGAGGGCCACATTCCTCTGACTTGTGGCATTAAGTTGTGTCACCATGGCAAGGCTTGTTTATCATAAGGGAGTATTTCATAGGATGGGCACCTCTCAAAACAATTTCACCTTTCTTTCCTCCTCTTCACATGCTCAGAGATTCTGAGACAGCAGCCCAGATATGGCTTTCTCTAATCATAAACTACATTCCTAGAGTGTGAACTTCACTTTGCTCTGCTTTTAAGATAGGGAAATATTTGGCTCTGTTTATTTCTTTCAAACTGGGCAGTGCCCTTGACTGTTATGACTAATCCACTTGTCAGGGCTGGAATCTGCTAACAGTTCTTTACCCCAGGTTGATCACATTGCTTGAACTTGTGAAGCAAAAAATGCCGCAGAGGCCAAAGGGTGACTTTGCGGTACTTGAAACCCATCCTCTGTTGACCGTGAGGATTTTTTCTGAGAGAAGGAAAGCTTAGTCAGAACCTGACAGTTCTTGCTGCCTCACATTCCTGCAGAGGAACCAGCTTGGGGAGAGATAAGAGCTCTGGGTTGACACCCTGATTATGCCTACCTTTTTATTTGTTAAACATGGAAATTGACTTCATCCAATTAATAAGTGCAGGAAACAGTTTTTGTTTTCTCTTTGTAGGAAAACATGAAGTAATGGTTTTATCTTAATTTGTCAGGCATTGCCCAAGAGACTACAGCCATGTGGGCTGGTGGCCAAAATATCGCTCTAAGTCCCAAGTATTAACACCCAGATATAAAAAGAATGCTAATTGGTTTTCCAGCTGAAAAATAATAATGTACTAGTGCCAAAAATGCTGTATGGCATGGAAACCCCAAGTTTATACAATAGGGCCTGATTGCAATCTGGGGGCTCCATTTGTACTCACATGTAGCACTAAAAAAAAGGAGGTGTTGCGCTCCTCTGTCTTTGTAGAAAGCCTCTGCTCCAGATCTCAGCCTGGTGTTGCACCAGGCTTCCCACAGTCTTCCTGCCAATTCTCCAAGTTTTTTCCTGGCTGCCATTCAGGAAAGTACAGCTCCGTTTGTAGGATGGAAAGTTAAAAAGGCCTTGCTTGGATACGCTAAAATATATACAAACACTGCTTGACGTATGGAGTGGGCTGGTTTTGCACAGGCTGCTCCTGCCTGCATTCTAAGGAAAGAGAACAAGAGACTTGAAAAAGTGATTTCAGTTAAATGATAGAGACAGTACATAGAAGAAAAAAGCATTTTTTAAGAAAATGAATTCGGCATTGCCCTTGATCCTGATAATTATCCACTTTAGTTTCCACATTGATAAAATGTCTGCTAACCTCTAAGAGCGCATTCAGTGTGGGCCATCTCTAACTTAAGGACTGGGTTTAGCACAGAGAGAAGATACTGGATGTAGATATTCTAGAGAGCAGATCAGTAGAAGTGAGCTGGTGAGAGTCACTCTTGGGACCCGTGGAGCACGGGCCGGTCCAGGGCTGGTATTCTGATGCATTTTGGCTAATTGCCAGCATTGCCCCCTGGCCACACACCTTGACTCTATGTCTATATTACTGATGGAAAAGTGCTGAACTGAAAGGTTTCCTAATACTTAGAACCCTGTTCTCATTATTTCCAGTTGATGGTAAAACTACCGCAAACTTCACAGATAAACATTTATCTAATATTATCCAAAATGCATTTTTAAAAAGATCTATTTATTTTAGAGTGTGTGTGTGTGTGTGTGTGCACATGTGCACGTGCACACGCCAGTGAGGGGAGGAGCAGATGGAGAGGGATGGGGAGAGAATCTTAAGTAGACTCCCTGCTGAACAGGGAGCCCAATGTGGGGCTCCATTTCACAACTCTGGGATCATGACCTGAGCCAAAATCAAGAGTCAGTCGCTTAACTGACTGAGCCATCCAGGCCCCCATCAATGTTTTTCTTTTATTACTGTTTGTTATTTTTTAGTGCATTTCCCCCTAGAATAGTTAGGCAGAATGGGATGTATTTAAGGGTTGAGAAAACATTTGATTTAAAAGTATAGAGCGTCAGGATGTTTTACCTGCAGGAGAAACCAAGAAATAGAGGAATATTGAGTTAATGTTACTGGCCTTTAACTTAGTTCTTTCCCACTAAGGTAATGAACTTTCCAGTGTCCCCCCATCTTTCCATGTAGGCATCAGTCTCCTTCAGTACATTCCTGGATCTGTGACTTTGTGCTTGCTCTTTGTCTCACCTGGAGTAGGCTCCATTCTCTTCTCCTTTTAGATTCCAGTTCAGTTCCACCCGGTCTGTGAAACCTTCCAAACCACTCCAGTGCCCTTGAGTTTCCCATTTATGTGAACTCTTACTGCTCTTACCATGTTCATGAAACCAGGTTAGGATGTGGATGACTCACAGATTAGATGGGAAGCGAACTGGGACCCAGAATACAAAATGGAGAAAAGAGAATTTTTTTTTTATTATAAGGCATAGAGACCCACTCAATTAACTCAAAATAAGGAGAACGTATTGTGAACCCGCACAGTCCAAAAAATGGGCCTTGCAGGATATGAACTGGAACCTCCCAGAAAGCTAGGCCACTCTCTTCCTGACTCTCAGGGTCATATACTACCACTCTGATGCTTTCCCAGGAATACTTATTTTCACATTCTTTCCTTTTGTCTCTCCCACACTTCCCTCTGTTATCATTTCCACTTTCTTTCAGCTCAACTATGCTCAAATAACTGAATTAGGCTTTTAGAAACTTAATTCTGAACCTCAAGACATTTGGTCGTCTCATCTTGTGCTGTATACCCAGTCCTCTGTTTGATCAGTGTGGTTGGCCAAGGCAGGGGTTTTTGATAAAACAGCCGCCTAAGCCCACTCCCGTGGCAGCCTATAGGTGAAAATGTTTCAGGGAAGAGGGAATTCTGATGGTATTCTGATGCATTTTGGCTAATGGCCAGCATTGCCCCCTGGCCACACACCTTGACTCTGTCTATATTACTGATGGAAAAGAGGGAAACAAGTAGGTATGCACTCCAAAAGATGTTCACTGCCTTCAGAGTTGTATTATTTCCCAAAGTAAAGGCCTTAAGGGCAAGGGGTAAATTATATGTTGCTTGCATCCATCGCTGTGTTTAGCACAGAGCTCTTCATCTGCCATAGTGAGTCACAACCCTGACTGCACAACAGAATCACCTGGGAAACTTTTAGGAACATTTCAGCTTTCAGTGCTCCCCTTCGCCACCACGAGAGATTCTGATTTCACTGGTTGGGATCATGACCCAGACACCAGGGGCTGCTGTGCTTTCCAGATGTCAGACTTAACTCTTAGTGAGGTCAGGGCCATGGAAAACATTACTCCGAGGACTAAAAAAGTGATTGGCCTCCTAACTGAAAACAAATAGCTTAAAATTCATGCTTGGCCTTTTTAGAAGGCTAACTGTAATTACATGCATATTATCTTAGGTGGGGGAAATACCAGTAATATGGGTAACTTTTTAGAAAGAGACATTAAACTTTCTGATCTTACATTTAAAAAATTTTCTCCATTCTTATAACCAGTATCATCAAATGTGGTAGTCAGTGGTCATTTCTGCAAGGCTTTTTGAACACATCTTCAAAATGCAGTCCTATTCCTGGATTCTTTGAAAACAGGGTCTTATAATTAGGAAAATTTAAGATTTATTAAATTCTGAATTGATGACAATTCAGAGTCCCCCTCGAATGACAATTGTTTTAGTTTCCTCAGTGGCAACTCTGAAATTGACATTGATAGATTTAGACTTACTTAAACAAACTTTCATTTAGAATAACAAGTAGCTAATTTATTGCATACACTAGATGGAAATTCTCTTTCAGGGTACTCTTTATAGTACCCTTGTGGCTGCCAAGGTTTGCCTTAGGCTTTAGAACCATTGGATGTGGTTGAGTACTTGGAGAATTCCTTGAAAGTAGTTTCTGGAGTTCTTCAATACAATCAGTGAAACCAAGAAGATATTCCAAGCTAAACTGGTTTAAGTAAATTGATTCAATTGTTTTTTCCTGAGGGAATAACACTGCCTTTTCTGCCAAGTATCTCTGGGATCACCTTGGCACATTGGTTAACAACCTCTGGAAGTCAAGTCACCCTCATCTTATGATTAGGCACTGATTTTTGAATAAAATGTGATTCATCTGCTTTTACACTTCTTATCCCAATTTCCTCCTCTGTAAAGGAGATATTTTTCCCCCCTAATTAACTTGCAGTACTCTTAAGAAAGGCAAATTTTAATGTTGACTTCTTTGGCAAAGGGCCTCGAAAGAGAATACTATGGAAAACAGGTTTACCAATTTTTGATCCAACATAACCAGACTCCATTTCCCTCTTGTGTTATAGCATAGACCAGTGTAGTACCAACACTTAGTTATCCTAGAGCATCTTGTGCTGGACCCTCTGAATGTGAAGATCCCTTCTTGGACTTACCATCATGTGTCCAATGGTCAATAATGGGAATTGTGATGTTAGTTATTAAATTTCCTTTGGGAGTGATGTGAATGTCTTCCCTTTGTTTCTAGCAAGATATTGGCTTTGCCAGGGAAGGAGCAGAGATATCACCCTTACAAGTTAAACAGAGGTTAATGCGTCTGCACTGATTGGCAGGGACTCTGGAATATGCATTCCCATGCAGTAGACCCTGCTGACCATCATGGCAAGAAAGCTGTGCTTGATTGATATGCCCAGTCATTAAATAAGAAACTGTGTCCTTACTATGAATTCTGCAGACTTGTCATTTAGCAAGGTTGATTCTAGGACTTTTGTATATGTTGCATTTGATCCCAAATCAAACAGCCTAAAGAGAAAGTCATTAAAGGTTTCATTGCAAATTCCTTTTATAACATTATTCTGCTAATAGATCATTGAAGTAATCCTTTGAGTTGTAAGGCACACAGATGGCACCATTCAGCACTACAAACATTTTGCTAGTTCTGTGTTGAAATATAATTCCAAAAAATTTTTGACTATCATTGATGACAGGTATACTTTTTAGTAACCCATGAGACTGTCAAGTATGCTCATGAAGCAGGAACAAATAGCAGAATATAAGATCTGTTATGGGTTCCACAAACTTTTCAGAGAACAACATGCTTTTTCTTTTAAGGAATTTTGATTTTGTTGCCTTGAGATATGAATTCTTGTCATCATGTAACTCCCAGTGAGCACACTTCCAAAGAAAAAACTTTCAATATGTCCC
Organism: Lontra canadensis; assembly: GCF_010015895.1. Taxonomy (NCBI): domain Eukaryota; kingdom Metazoa; phylum Chordata; class Mammalia; order Carnivora; family Mustelidae; genus Lontra; species Lontra canadensis. The sequence goes on from NW_022630996.1 coordinate 26,216,499, forward strand.
CTGGAGAGCATTTTAAATGCAGGCTCTACTTGGGTATTAAGGTGGAGGTTGTACTCAATTGTTTTCCAGCATTTTTGGCTGCCAAGCTTAATTTTGAAGAGGAGCTCCTCATTTTTTCCTCCCTCCCTCTGTCCCTTCCTCTGATCCATCCTTCCTTCCATCTATCCATCCTTCCTTCCTCCCTTCCTTCTCTCCCTTTCTTCATTTCTTCCTTCAACAAACATTTTTAAATATCTACTTTATGATGGGCTTCTGATGAAGATACAGGTAGTAAAACATGATCCTGGCCCTCAGAAAACTTCCTTCTTGTGAGGAGGGAGTGGAGACATAAACAGGACAAACATTCTGTCTGATAAGAATTATATCCATTTTGTTGTGAGTAAGTGTAGTTAGACTCCTAAGTCATCCTGGATAGAGTGGGGCAGTCTGGAATGGAAAGGCAGAGTGTTGGTAAAGTTATACTGGAGGAGGTAACTTTGAGTCTCTTTGGGCAAGTGGAAGAGAGCCTGTTTCAGGATGTGGGGTGGAGAAAAGAAGAAGACAAGCAATGGGACTAAAGGCAAGAGAGGGTGTGACATGAGGCAGTGGAAAAGAGTTCTGCATTATTAGAATATAAGGTACCTGGGCTGTGGGGTAAAGGACAAGAAGTGACTCGAGTGAGGTTGGAAGAAACTAAATCAGGAATATTGACACATTTTTATTACAGATTTAGAATTTTCCTAAAGAAAATTTTAACATTTAGATCTTTCTTGTTACCCAGATCATTCTAGTGATGTGTAGAACATAGACCAGATGGTGAGATGGAAGATAAAGAGATCTATTAGAAGGCAATTGCAGTAGTCCAAGGTAGAAATGATGAGGGTCTGACCTAAGGGAATTCCAGTGTGGTAGAGAAGAGGGGATAAATTGAGAGAATTTTAAAAGGTACAATTAATAGGACTTATGCTTAAATAGATTTGGTGAAGAAAAAATCACAAACATCCTTCATAAGGTCCCCATTTTGGTACAGACCATCTATTCCAGATACATCTAAAGTCACTGGAAATCTAGCCAGAGGAATTCAACCTGAAAAACTATAATCAATATAACTACCATTGAACACATAACCCCATGACACATACATCATGCCCCTTCTGCTATGTCATTGCTTGCTGAAGACCTTGTTGGAGATTCCCTCAAGTTAACTTTTGATTTTTGTCCTGAAAAAATACTCTTTGAACAACTGTTGGAGATATCAAAATCTATCTAGTATAGAGACTCAGAATTATTTTTCATATACTTTTTCTTGTATAGGTAATTTCTCCTTTTTCAAATTCTATCATAAACTATACATTTTTAAAAATTATTTCCATAGCAAAGACACTTGTCTAATAAGTCATGGCAACGATCATAATTTGACCTACTCACAGAACTTCCCCTTTTGTTTTTTTCCTCTAACTAATTAAAAAAACTAAAATATTATTTTGGTTTCTAAATATCCATTTTTAGTGCTTTATTTTCTTCTCATTTTGCAAGAGCAGATGTGCACATGTGCTGGAGAGGGCTGCCACTGAACTGTAGACTATTCTTGTTGAGCCCTAGAGAGATTCCTTGCTCAGAGTATGGGGAAGGTCGGTAGGAAAATGGTGATTGGTCACAGGACTGTCCGGGGACAAGCTAAGCCAATTGGCAAGTCTTCCCTTTGGAGAGTGAATGGTAGTAGTGATTTAGTACCCCCATTCTAAAACCCAAGTTGTAGCTGTCTAGAGATATGGAACAATGAACCCGAGGAGGACTACTGTTTCTTAATTGTTTATTAAGGAGTCAGCATTTGCATAACTTCAATGAAGCCCTGAGCAAGAGTATAAGGGAGAAAATGCTGCTGTCCCCCAGAATGGCTGTTGAGAAACTCAAGAGGCTCAGTCTAGTTTGTGATTCTAGATTTTGCAGCCTTAAAGCTAATGTATTTTATGTATAACTCTTAGCCAGCTCAGTTATCTGTTTCCCAAGCCCCAGAAAAGATGGGAAGCAAGCTAGAGGCAGGCATTCTGGCAGGAGCAGACAGATTTGAGAACTGACAACCTGATAGCGAAGGAAAGGCTTAAAAATGGAAAGTTGGTGCAGAATTGTACTCTGCTTTATAGCATTGTGCAAGAAAAGAGAGATAAAGTTATGGACCAGTGTTATCAAGGAAAATTAAATTATGACATGTTTTTTCATCAAAATTTGTTAAATAAACAGGTTAGGAATGCAAAGGTTTTCATTACTTGAAGAATTAATAACATAAGATACAGTTGTTTCTTTTATGGTTTCTGCTATGAAGCCTTGTAGGGAAGTCACTAAGAGACCATGAAAATGAATATCTCTCTTTTATGAGTTCTCTCAGAACTGCCCATCTCACTCTCTAGTTATCACCTTACTTCCTTTCTCAACTGTTATTCTCACATCACACTCTTTACTTTTCTTCAGCTCCTGTGTTGGTAGTTGCAAAGTTTATTGCTATGGTTTAAATATTCACATATTGGAATCATAACCCCCCAAAGATGATGGTATTGGAGGTAGGGACTTTGGGAGGTTCCTAAGTCATGAGGTTAGGGCCCTCATAATGGGGTTAGTGACTCATAAAGGAAACCCAGAGAAATCTCTTGTGTCTTTCACAATGCGGAGATACGAGTCTGCAACCCTGAAGAGGGTCCTTACCCAATTATGCTGACTCCCCAAACTTGAACTTTCAGCCTCTAGAACTGTGAGAAATAAATTGCTGTTGTTGATAAGCCACCCAGTATATGGTATTTTGGTACAGCAGTACCGAAATTTTGGTACAGCAGCCTTAGTGACTAAGACACTAACCATTTTCCAAATGGTCAAAAATGGTAAAGGAAATCATTATTGTTCTCTCCTTTATAACTACCTTTCAATTCTTTTTAATATTTAATTGGTATAGAATAAATAGTTGCCACAAAGGCAAAAGAATGAGAAATAAACGAAAATATTCAAGAACATTCACAACATTTTCAGAGGAGATTAAAATGCTGAGAGAAATCAAGAGACCTGAATTTAAAATGTTGTAATAATTATTAATAACTTAGTAACTAACTTTACTGGAATGGATAAGACTGTTCTGAAAGTCAACTATATAAAAAGTAACCCCTTCTAAATTCTCATAAATCATATGACTTTACTTTTGTGGCATATATTTCTACCACAGATTTTGTGGTTGAATTTTAAGTTAACATATCATTTTACTCAGAAATCTTAATTCCGTAGAAACAAAGAACTTGGAGCACCTGGGTAGCTCAGTCCATTAAGCATCTGCCTTCAGCTCAGGTCATGATCCCAGGAACCTGGGATGGAGTGCCACATCAGGCTCCCTCCTCAGTGGGGTGTCTGCTCTTCCCTCTCCCTCTGCCTCTCCCCGGCTTGTGCTCTCTTTTGCTCATGCTCTCTCCCTTATGCTCTTTCTCAAATAAATAAATACAATCTTAAAAAAAAAACACAACAACAAAGGACTTGAAGTTGCAAATATACATTTAGAAATGACATAACTATTATGGAATGAATTTTGTATGTGTGATCCTTGTAGATGCCTGGAGCAGAAGAGATCACAATTTATATGAATATCACTCTTTTATTGGGTTGAGTTCCCACTTAAAAATCTGGGAAAAATCTCTTTACTGGTCAGTCAGTTGAGGAAGTTGTCATCAGCTTGCAATTTGGAGGCTTAACCAATGTGTCAAAATGTCAGTAAAAAGCCTTGTCAGAGAAAAGAACGCTAACAAGTACTATGGTTAGTTACTGGTTACTCCCAAGTGACATGCTCACTATATGCTTGCTTCTGCAGGTTCTGTTCAGGGCATTTTTCTAATTCTAATTCAGGGTTTCTCAGTTCAGCACTATTGATATTTTAGAGTAAAAACCTCTGTGTATTGTGGGGGCTACTGAATGCATTCTAGGATAGTTAGCAACATCCTTAGACTCCACCCATAGATTTCAGCAACACTTTCTAGTATTGATAACCAGAAATGTCTTCCAACATTAAGAAATGTACCAGGTGTGTATGGGTGTGTGTGTGTGTGTGTGTGTGTGTGTGTGTTAGGGGAGAGAAGATGTAGAGGTAGAGGGAAAGGCAAGAATCACTGCCCAAATCATAACCCTAACAAACTGAATTAACATGCTGTTATTGCTCTTGAACCATAATATCCTAGAAAAGTTCGTGCAGTACACTGAGATAGTAAAAAGAACACTGCTCTCTAAGCTGTTCTGTTCTACCTGATTATAACTTCATTACCTGTAAAATATCCTGGTTGTATCAGGCCCAAGGAACCCAGATGCGGATTTGATGTCTGCTCACAGAATAGCATATTTCTCTCGCTGAAATTTCTTTTCTCTTCTTTGGATTTAAGTCTTTGTGTAACTGCTTCTGCACCCAGTTAGGTGTAAGGAGAACATGCCTCTGGTTCATCCAGATCCGTCCTGGGGCACGCCTATTAGCCTGGTGTCATTGTTGTTAGAACCCATTGTCAGTCCCAAACTGTCCTGGTTTGGATGATAAACCAGGCACCTTTTTCTGCCACTCTGGGGGGAAAATATGTTTCTTTTCATTCTACCAAAAAAAAAAAAAAAAAAAAAAAAAAAGGAATAAAATTCAGTTTTAAATGGAATGTTTGGGAAGTACATTTAGTTTTTTCCTCTGCCATTTTCCCATTCCATTAACCCAGGGAGAAAATCACTTAGGATAGAAGAGTGCTCCTGAATAGACCCAGCAGGCTGAATACATACCTGGAAGGCAGAAGAACTTAAATACTTTCTGATAGATGAAACTGAATACCTCTAGTATCAGCTCACAACTTGCAGAAGAGAAGGTGGCCTCAGGGCTGTTGCCCTTCTTTCTGACAGGCCTCTGTAGAGTTTCCACACCCCCTCAGCGGCAGTTCTGCCAGGCAGAATTGGGAAGAGAGTGATTAATTGAAGGACTCTCCATGGAACAGCTAATTGAGTTGCAAATCTTATCAAATATAAATTGAATGGAAGCGTTTATCCAATCCCCTTTAGCCCTTTCTAAATCAGAGGGGTGATCTCCAAAGAAATTGAATAGTCATCCAAAGTGCTATAGTTTCTAATACAGGTTTTGGCACATCAGAACAAATGTGGGATGATAAGGAACCCCCAACTTGCATTGCTTTCTCTCCCATTCCTTTCTAAAAATGAAGATTGCCAGGGCCCCTGGGTAGCACAGTCAGTTAAGCATCAACCTTCAGCTCACGTCATGATCCCCGCACCCTGGGATCCAGTCCCAAGTTGGGCTCCCTGCTCAGTGGGGAGTCTATTTCTCCCTTCTCCTCACTGCTCATGCTCTCTCTGGCTATCTCTCTCTCTCAAGTAAATGAATAAAATCTTAAAAAAATAAAAAAGTGAATGTGGCTATGCTAACCATAGAGAAACAGAACTTCAGGAGAAACCTGTAACAGCTACTATGTTAATCAAGTTAGTCTTTTATTTGCCAGTATGAATGGCCAACCAAGGACCGACACTCATTAAGGAAAATCAGTAAGGCAAAAAGGATAATCAAAATCAACAAACAAAAAAATTTAAAACTGTTATTGCTATTTTCAAAAAGATTGGATTAAATCTTGCAACCATAAGATAAGTTTAGGCTGCTATAAAAGATGAGCACTTAGGGAACAAGCAAGAGTTCTTGGAAATTGAAAAATAGTTGCCTAAATTTAAAAAGTGAACAGAAACAGAAGATAAAATGAAATCAATTAAATATCTCAGATTATACAGCAAAAAAGATGTAAGAGTTAACTATAGAGAATCAATTCAGGACAGTGAGCACCTATTAGAAGTTCTAGAGTAAACAGAGGAAATAGAAGAATTAAAATGATCAAAGATGTAATAGAAGAAAATTATCTGATTAAAAAAAGAAACAAGTCTGCAATTTTTAAAAGCCTACAAAGTGTTAAATGGGATGACTGAAGAAAAGTCACACCTGGACTTATCCTAGTGAAATTTCAGAAATTTAAAGAATCAAAAAGGATATGGAGAAAAAGAGCATACTATCAATTTCTATAGTGAATAATATTACCAAAATCATGACATTGTAAATGCTAGTTATTATTTTCCAGCTTCAGTGAATCAACTATAGACAAGGTTTTAAAGATTAATTATGGACATACAATAATGAAATATAAACATAATTGGGACCCCTATGTTAATACACATGGGCTATCCACTGTCCAAGTCTAGGAGACACCATTCTCAAAGGAGGCAATGGTGCAACAGCCATTATATATATAATATGTATGTATACATATTATATATATAATGGAACAGTATTTAGCCAGAAAAGAGAATGAAATCTTGCCATTTGCAGCAACATGGATGGAGCTAGAAAGTATAATACAAAGCAAAATAGTTTAGTCAGAGAAAGGTATCATGATTTTACTTGTTTGTGGAGTTTAAGAAACAAAATAAATGAGTGAAGGAAAAAAAGAGAGAGAAAGAGGCATGAAACAGACTCTTAACTGTAGAGAACAAACTGATGGTTACCAGAGGGGAGGTCAGGGAGGAATGGGTGAAATAAGCATTGGGGATTAAGAAGTACACTTGTCCTGGTGAGCACTGGGTGATGTGTGGACTTGTTGAATCAGTATATTGTGCACTCCAAACTAATATAACACTGGATGTTAACTAATTGGAATTAAAATTAAAACTTAAAAAAAATTAAAATTTATTAAAAAAAAAAAAACAAAGCGAAAAACAAAAACAAAAACAAGAAACCAAAAAACTTACCAGAGTGGGGAATAAAGAGGAAACCACTAGAACTAAAAATAGAAACTCTGGAAAGTGGGATAAATAGCAGGTGGCAGGACAGAAAATGTAACCTTTCCTTTGATACCATTCGAGTTTGTTTTATATAGGTATGTTAAATTAATTAAAGGAAGCAGTTACACTGATGTGGCTCTAATGTCATGGTGGCCTATGGAAGCAAACCAAAATCTAAGCCTGTTGAGGACTCAAGGTTACAAAATCAAAACCAAATTACAAACAACAAACTAGGCTTTAAGTTATAACCAATTTTGCTTCCTGCACTTTCTCTATGTAAGTCATTTCCCTGGCTCTTGTCAAGAAGTGTTCCTGACCACTTTTGAGTTTGGTGCTGCTTGATTGGAATCTAGTTTTGCCCAAATAAACTTTTAAAATGTTTAACATGCTTCAGTTTATCTTTAACAATGTATTATTTTGTAAGAAGGGAAAAGAGGGATGGAGGATGGGAAGAAGAGGAGAAGAAAGGTCATCCTTTTTTTTTTTTTTTTTCCATAGCATCATCATTGTATAATCACCCAGTTGCCTAGTAACTTTGCAGAAGGGCATTTGCAAATCTCAAAAATCAAACAGATCCTAAATCACTTCAGGATTACTATGCCTCATGCCTTTTTTTTTTTTTTTTTTTGATTCTGATGAAGTGGAGGCACACTTTTGTATCATAATTTTGTGGACAAATTAAATGGATGGTATTTCCTGTAGTGTATGGAGCTCTCTTTTATCCCCTTGGATGTTGGTGGATTTATCTATCTCATATAATTTACTACTAACACTTCAGGATCTTCATTACATATAGATTTGTTAAATATGAAACATATATTTTGTTTGAGCCACACCACACTTCTGTGACAATTCAGAGAATTTTATCAATAAAGTTGAGTGAGGTTAAGAAACTGTTTCATGTCATTGAGGAAGGAAAGGGCCAGCACTGGAACTGTCTTCCTCTACCCCATAGCTTCTTAAGGGGTGGAGGAAGATTGAATAATATTAAAACACATGGGCAGCTTTTAAAATGTAAGAAACTCATTACCAAGGAGGAAAAATGAGCCACCGAAAACAGGAAATCCTGCTGAATGCCTCAGCTATAATCTCCCTCACCCTGAACTCTTTTTCAAATTGAACAATATAGTAGTTAAAAATGTATCCTGCAGAAAAGCTATTGACAGACGTAAAAATAAAGAGCGTTCCTTAAAAATCTATAATTTCATTTAATATGCAGTGCCAGTTGGAGTCCTTGTTTATGTCTTATGAAGCTTCTTCTGACTCAAAATTAAAAACTGGTTGTAATGGAGATTTTTAAAATGTAAGATTAATCTACCTCCCCCCTCCAATCACAACATTTATGAGGTTTTTTTCCCCCTAAGATCGGTATCCATAAAAATGGGGGTAGGGGTTGGGGAGTAGGAAATGTAGGAGGTGTAGAATAGGAAATATAACTGATCATTTCATATCATTTGAATTTAACATATGCTTGTATGGAGGGAGGTGACTTAACCGTAAGTGGGAAAGTGCAAACCACCAATGAGTCATTTTTCACAATGCTCTCTGATTCCTTTAAAGTTAAAATTTTATTAGAAAACCATGAGTCCAATCAGGAGGTTCAGGGAATAATTCTGTATTTGTTTTTTATTGGAGATTTGAAGTTCTGACTTCACAACGCTGAACACTTGATTTAAATGGAACCTAAAAAACTGTTTTAGCACTTCCAGTTGTAGGACATTCTCTTTGTCTGGCTCACCTGGCATCGGTGTGAATGTTTGATGAGCTTGATCCAAATTCTGACTCTTCTCACATTGACTCAGTTTCTATCCACTAGAACAAGGTGACCTGCCAAGATAGAAAGGACAAAATGCAGTGACTCACAGACATGTTTTCTCTTTTATTTCTAAACAAGTGCAAAGACCATTGATAAGAGAGATTTTAACAACCCTGTTATCAGTTTATTGTGAGGCCGTCCTTCTTCCTTCCTACTATACCCACCCACCCCCAATCATAAACTCTCACCCAAAAGAATCTACAAAACTTTTAAAGGTATACTTGCTAGTTTGAGTGTAGATACTTAATCTAAGAATTACTTTGGTTTTTGGGTGTTTAGCCAAATTGTTACTGAAGTATACACTTTTTTTTTTTTTAAAGATTTTGTTTATTTATTTGACAGAGATCACAAGTAGGCAGAGAGGCAGGCAGAGAAAGAGGAGGAAGCAGGCTCCCTGCTGAGCAGAGAGCCCGATGTGGGACTCGATCCCAGGACTCTGGGATCATGTTCTGAGCTGAAGGCAGAGGCTTTAACCCACTGAGCCACCCAGGTGCCCCTGAAGTATACACTTTTCTTGACAATTACCTTTAAGAAACAAAGTGTTTGTGGTACCTAGCCATAAACAATTCAAATGTATTTTAATTTGAAGCCTTCCCTGACTTTTATCCCAATGACACAGAGAAATGCATTTGGATCAGAGAATAATTTATATCAGTATTGTTTAATTAGCATGATAAAATATGTGTAATCAAGAATTATATAACTTTCATTGCATCCACATTTATCAAATACAAATGAAAATAACAAAGCTTATTTCTTCCATAGATAAAAATGTCTTTGAGAAAAATGGTCAGTCCATAGCTGCTGTGATATAATAGCATGATTCTATTATTTCAAAAGTCTAGAGTGAGACTACCTGTCAGGATGGCTAAAACTAAAAAAGATAAGAAATAACAAAGGACAAGGACATGGAGAAAGTGGAATTCTCATGTACTATTGATGGGAATGTCAATTGGTACAGCCACTGTGGAAAACAGTATGGAGGTTTCTCAAAAAAATTAAAATAGAAATACCATATGATCCAATAATTCCACTGCTGGGTATTTATCCGAAGAAAGCAAAACCACTAATTTGAAAAGATATATGTATCCCTATGTTTATTTCAGCATTATTTACAGTAGCCAAGATATGGAAGCAACTTAAGCATCTGTTGGTAGACAAATGGATAAAGAAGATGTGGCATAACACACACGCGCGTGCACACGTGCGCGCACACACACACACAGGAATACTACACAGCCATAAAAAATGAGATCTTGTCATTTGCAACAACATGGATGGACCTAGAGTGTATTATGCTAAGTGAAATAAGCCAGACTGAGAAAGACAAATACCATGTGATTTCACATGTATGTGGAATCTAAAAAACAAAATAAATGACTAAACAAACACAAAGCAGAAGCAGACCTATAAATGCAGAGAGAAAAATGAATGGTTGTCAGAGGAAAGGGGATAGGGGAATTGGTAAAATGGATGAAGGGGAGTGAGAGGCACAGACTACCAGTTATGGAATAAGTAAGTCACAGGAATATAAGGTACAACATAGGGAGTACAGTCAATTGTTATATGGTGACAAACAATAGCTACACTTGTGGTGAGCCTACTATAACATATAGAGATGTTGTACATCTGAAACTTGTACATCTGAATCTTGTACATCTGAAACTAATCTAACATTGTGTGTCAACTATACTAAAAAAAGTCTAGGATGAGATTTATGGTATTTTGTAAAAGTCAGAATGTGCCCTTATTATTTATTTATGCAGTGGTTTTCCATCACAAATTAAAAACCCCAAGCTTAATGAATTTGAATCTTTTAATGGAAAGTAAGCAAACCTACCTAACTTTTGCTCTGGAGGGAGACAACATCTTTACTTTAATAGACAATTAGCAAAGATGCCCTGTGACCCAGAGGGAGACTTATTTCTCTCTTCCAAAGCTGCTCACTATAAATCATTCTTGAAAAGAAAAAGTCAGTCAGTGCCACCACTGACAAGACATGCAGAAAATTGAAAGACCAATGGAGAATTGTCTCCCCAAAATGGTAACTGCCAATGTGGTATGATTTCAGAGACCTGGCTAATGTATGGACTTCTCCACAACTTAGCTTCATCCCTTCAGTAGATAATGTTTATAAGACCCTACAGTTTCCTTGCAGCACCCTCCTTCCAACATTTTACTTAAAGTTATATGTTGTCACTACCAGTGTCCCCTAAGTCACTGTTTTCAGCAACCATGGTGACTTGGCTCACTACAAATTTTTTTCTTGCTCTTATTTTATTCCTATTGTCTTCATTCTACAGAATATATAACACAATGAACTTCACAACATTTTGATACTTTACAAGCTTTTCTTCTCTCTGTACGTATGACTTGAGATAGTTGAAGACATGAGGCATATTAGCATCCATATTTCTTTTTTTCTCTCATTAAATAATGAAGTCTGTATTCATTTTGTGTTTCTTTTGTAGCAGAGTAAGTTATAGTAGAGGGAAAAAGATCTGAGCACAGATTGAAAAGACAAAGTTGAGAGTAAGGCATAGTAGTAGGCACCTTGGAAATAGGAAAGAACCCAACTGCATCTGTAGTTTCTTTTTCAATATATATATTTTCAGTCTCTACCTACCTACCTACACACACATACATACACACACACAATTATCTTACTGAGTTTACTTGATGACTAATAAAGCAGGAATTAAATGTATTCTCTATGCCCTGTATGTGCAAAATATTTTTTAACTTATTTTATTTAGCAGATTACATCTTGCTTGCAAGATTCAAATTCAAGAAAAGATTCAGTTATGGTACAGCCTTTTCAAGTAAGGATAACTCAGTCTCTTGTGAGGAGATAGTATTATTTTAAACAATTTAGAATCCTGTTTTGTTTCTATCTCCCGCCAACAAAAGTTCTCTGCCCCCATCCTTCTTCCCAGCAGGCAGGCAGAGGTTGTACCCATCTTAACATGGCAGAAGTTGGGGCCACTGTCTTCTATGTTCTTGATGTTCTTTACTAGAGAGGGATTGGTCTTATTGGTTGTTGCCTTCAGGTGTGAGGTTCCTTTACTATGCATGTGGAATTTTTTTCCCAATCCAGAGTTCCTTCTAGGTCCTTGTGGCATTTCTATATTCTCCCACTGGTCACACAGGAGCTCCTGGATCTCTGGCACACCATGCACAGTCTATGGAAGGATTGGGACACCCTTTTGGATACATCTTTGAATGACTCCCTCTCTAAACACCACTGTATAGTTGTGGGGTTTTTTTTTGTTTGTTTGTTTGTTTTTTGCCTATTGACAGAGCAGCAAAGCATGGAGCTCTCCCTTTACCTATTTCAGCTTTCGGTGGGCATTTTGAAAGATCTTGTTCTCTTTCCCTTTGCCTGAGGCGCAGAGATGGCAGTGTGATTGTTCTAGTTCTGACAAGGGAACCAGGTACCTCATCAGCTTTAACTGCATTACCTTGGAGACCTTTGCCTTTTTTGCATGGCAAAAGACTTTTCTGCTCTTCCCTCTTCCCTTGCATCCTCTCCTGTCCCCATCTCTCTAGAGCTCAGTAAAACTCTAGGATCAGAGTATGTCAGGACTTTATCCTTATATGGGAATTGGAGTTTAGGGGATTTACTTAAAAAAAAAAAAAACCTTATCCTTTTAAACAAATCGTCAGTTTCAAGAATCTCACTAGAGATTCAGAAAATCTAATTTTGGAAATCAAAAGCTGAACGTGGACACCTTGCCATCTTGCATTTCTGTTTTAATTCAAAGCTTCCTTAAGATATTGGCCAGGGTTCCACTAGCCAAAGGGGGAACAGCATAATATACATGGAAATGTGAGAAAGAAAAACACCTATTAACATATTTTAAAATATTCCTATGAAATTGGATCTGGCTAACTTAATCAAAGGAAACATATTAGAAGGCTACTAGGCTCCCAGAAAACCAGTGGGAGGGAGGCTGAAGGAAAAGTATGGAAATGAGCAGGAAGGAGCCCAGGGTGATGCAGAATACCAAGATAAAGAAAGCAAGGCAGTGTGGATTGGATGCCGCTGTTTAAGATTCAAAGGCCAGGTGGGAGAGCATCAGAGGGTGAGCTAAGTGGAAGTCTACCTTCTGCTTTTGCCAGGAGTGGGAAGAGGTGGCATCTGTCAGTTTCAGCTTCTATAATGAACTACATGCAACTGGATTATCCTGTCATCAACACAGCACAATTAATGGCTATTCTGGAGGTTAATCAGTCTTCGAAGGAAGAATTAGGGTGTTGTTAGGAGTTTTTTCCTTAGGGAACTCCTAAAATGATAAATACATATGACACCTAAATGAAAACCGAGGAGAGGTAAGGAGGAAGGGCTAAGAAATAGAAGGTGAGGTCTCCAGAAATAAGATCCTTCTTTGCAGTTCTGTCAAGGATATGTGTAATGCTGGTGTTTGAAGCTTGACCTTGGCCCTAGCACACATATCACCGGAACCCCCCCTCCCCCTGCCCCGGGCTTCTCTGCTTCATTCTTTATTTTCTCTTTGTCTATGTAAATGGTCCCTCAAGTATGGTGCAGATTTACCACAGTCTCTTAATTCCAATTCTAAACTGCTAGAAGAGAAAATGTATTGGGCTAACTTTGTGTATCCACACCTAATTAGCTATGAATCCAAGGGGAAGGGGTGGATGCAAAAGACTAAAGGACACAAGCCCTCCTGTGGATGGTGTGAGGCTGGCGGTTGTTCCCAGAGAGCAGGGGATGGGGCATAGTGTGGGAAAACAGGTTAAAAGTGTATTGCAGGCCAATGGTATTTCAAAGTGTGACTATATCATAATTTATTTTACTAATCATCTATTATTTCATCCCCATTTTCTCCTACTATAAACAAACTGTGATAAAAATCCTTGGAATTAAGTCACACTTTTTTTTCCTCCTTAAGATTAATTCCTAGAAATAGAATTGCTGGTGCAAAGAAACATCACATTTTAGAACTTTTGATCGATATTGAAATTAACTTCCCGAAATCTTGTGTCAATTTATGCCATCTCTAGCTACTTAAAAGTACTTTTTTTTTTCTGTATTCCCACCTGGGTTATTAATTTGATTATTCAATATATTAAAATAGTTAATGCTTTAATTTACATGCCTTTCATTCCAAATAAGATGAGGGTTTTTTCAGAAGCACATTAACCATTGTGTTTCTTCATATTTTTTACTTCTTCTTCTATTATTTTTGTTTTAATCTTTGTTTTCCTATTTTAAAGACTCTTCAGATATAAAAGATAGCAGTCCTTGCCATATATGTCCCAAATATTTCTCCTTGTTATGGTATAACTTTTGAGGCTTTATATCTGTCTTTTTTAAAAGATTTTATTTACTTATTTATTTATTTGAGAGAGCCAGAAAGAGAGAGAAAGCAGGAGCAGGGGTAGGGGCAGAGGGAGAAGCAGGCTCCCCTCTGAGCAGGGAGTCTCATGCAGGGCTCAATCCCTTGACTCTGGGATCATGACCAGAGACGAAGGCAGACACTTAACTAACTGAACCACCCAGATGTCCCTATATCTATCTTTTTGAAATGTATCTACGAAGTAACCTTTTTAAACTCACAATTATGTAAAGCAACGAATTCAAAATTTGGGCAGAAGGAAATTCCTTACAGAGTTATTGGGTTTTTTTCTTTGTGGAATATGGATGATCTTTTGTTCTATCTTTAAAACATTTTTTTAAGTAGGCTCCATGCCCAAAAAGCAGAGCTTGAACTCATGACCCTGAGATCAAGACCTGAGCTGAGATCAAAACTCAGATGCTTAACAGACAGAGCCACCCAGGCACTTCCATTCTATTTTCTGACTTTAGAGGATGGAGTGGCTATTGGCTAAAGCCACCAGAAATTAAAAACAGAAACAAAAACAAAAACAAAAAACAGAAATAAAAAAACTTTATGCATAAGTAATGTTATTGATTTGTTAACAGATTTGGTCACATAAAACCAAGATAGAGTTGATCTAGGCTCATTTTATTTAGTCACTTAGGGATAGGAGAAAAAGGAAACAAAGGGAGTAGCTGATAATGTGGTACCAATTTTCAGTGTATTGTCTCTGTTTCTGAATCTCCCTTCAATTTTCCAAATGATATTCAAAGGTCAAGATTTTGTTGAGAGCTGACTAGAATCAACTTCTGTGTGTTAGATGGAAATTGGCTCAGAAGCTAAAGTGTAGTGGGAGGTATTGCTTCTTTTTCCAAGAGATATTTGCCTGAGAGGCTGCCAATTTATGTGCTATGACACTTTTCAGATAAGAAAATTAGATTATCTTTGGCTTTAAGAGATAAACATCCATCTCCATGCTTTCTAGTCCTGTTTGGGTGATGCCATTGAATATATCTTTCAATGTTTTATTTTCATTCTCACCTGACAAATACCATTTCATTTTTTATGTCACAATAAGGTTTACTCTTCTTGATTTTAAAACTTATCTAGCACAACCTGGATAAAGTAGTATAAGGATATAGAAATTTAATTCAAGTTGTTATTAAAGTTCACTAAGGACAGAACTTTCCAGAAATACACTGTCTATTTTGTAACACTGATGACTGTTTCACCAGAAGGAGCCATCCAAACTGTGACAGACAGACCCTGAGGTGAGCTTCACTGAGTCCTACTTTCCTATAATCCTCTCCTTTGGAATGTGAGTAGGATCTGTGACTTATATTTTAACTAATAAAATATGGCAAAAGTGTTGGGATTTCACTCCCTTACTTAGGTTCTAGTGTATGACAAAGATGATGGAATGTCTTGCCTTGATTAAATTATGTTATGAAGACTATCTTAGCATAGATGCTAACATTGGCCTTGAAGAAACAAAAGGGCATGTTGTGAATTACCTATGGAGAAGTCCACATGGCAAGGAGTACACAGATGAGAACATTTCTGGAAGAAAATTGAGGGTATTATAAGAATACAATCCTGGGGGCACCTGGGTGGCTCAGTGGGTTAAAACCTCTGCATTTGGCTCAGGTCATGATCCCAGGGTCCTGGGATCCAGCCCAGCATCAGGCTCTCTGCTCAGCAGGGAGCCAGCTTCCCTTCCTTTCTCTCTGCCTGCCTCTCTGCCTACATGTGGTCCCTGTCTGTCAAATAAATAAATAACTAAAATCTTAAAAAAAATAATACAATCCTGATAATTTTCTTGGTTCAGGTTACAGGAGGGAGTATAATAAATTGTCTACCCTCTACAAGAGTTTTCAGAGCCCATCTGAGATGCAGAACAGATAGAGGATAGAAGTAGATAGACCATACATCACATCCCAGCTTAGGCTCTTCTTTTAATTCAATGTCATCATGGTTGAGATAATAAATTCAGGTGATGGGTGGTGAATGAGGTGCTAGTGCCCCAGATCAGATAACCAGTCAGTTTCCCTAACTCTGGTCTCTAGCACATGCTTCTCTTAAATATAAGTGAACTAAGAAGAAATTTAGAGACTTGCGATGCTGAATACTCTTGATTTTTTTTACTGTTGTTAAATCATTTTCAATCCTTTCACCCAGATGAAAATCTCAAGGGGAATTCAGTCCCATGTGTTTCCGATTAGTGTGCACGTGAATTAACCACCATTAGAAGTACAAAAACCTTCCTAAAGTTTCAGTTTTATTTTTATTTATTTTTTCTGCAGGTGGTGCTGGGAAGAGGGTGTTAGGGGCATAGTAAAGAAGTAATGAGTATTTTGAGTTAAAATCAGTATCATGAGGAAGTCTCCCTAAAATGGTAAAATTCACAACATAATCAAATTAGTTTTAATAATCAAAATTAGTCAAATCCAAGTTGCTCATATTGATATTGTGTGTGGTGCCATATAATTGCCTCATTTTTTGAAACCAATCTCTGCCTACAATATATATCCACATATTTTCAAGAATATAGCATTTATATAATATATTTTTAAAATTTATATAATATTAGATTTCAGAATTTCTTCCAGAGTAGAGTAGAAATTATTTTAAATGTTGGGTCATTGAATATTAATGTAATCTTTTTTCCATTAAATGAGTCATGGAAACTTTCAAAAGCAGAGAGAGCAAGGAGTGTTAAGCAATTAGAGATTACCAGGATTATCACTCTCTGTCTGAAGGACTGAAAGATTATAAGTCAAATTCTGATATGTGTGCAGTAATATCTAATGAATAAATTTGAAATTTATGGCTGTATTCAAATAAAAATTTATAAGCATTTCTACATTTAAGAAGCATTGAAGGCATATAATACCATATAGAAATGCACACAGACTGATTAGTTGTGCTCAAAAACTCCCTTTTGTCCAATTTTTTGCTGAGTTCAGTGTCTCATCCCTGCCTGGAAATACTTAGTATGCCAGTGTGCCTGGAACTCAGGGTGTGGTCTTCCCACCCAATGGCTCTGTCAGTTAAATGGTATGTTTGGTCCAGATTAAATTCATTGGATTCTGTGTCTATTTAAACATAATGGCAGATTTCATGAATACTATGGCTTAAAATTATGAGACAAATTGCCTTATGAAACACGATTTCTTAACTATCTGAAATCTCATGCCAAGATACATCCAGGTTTGGAGGATACATCTCTCAGTTCACAGCTCTCTGTTTTAATTTCAAGCTATCACCAACTACATTCAATATCTCTTATTCTGGCACAAAGGACCTCACCGCCATCATAGTAGAATTGCGATGAAATTCATGCTTACCGCATTCCATGAACAGGCCAGGATTTTATAGAACATACTTCATTCCTCTGGGAAACATGTTTATTTTTGGGTTTCTGAGCAGATGCATTTCTGCAGTTGAATAGCAGCTTGCCAAGTAATTTCTGAAATCTAGCTGTTTTAGTAAGAAACCCCAAAATAGTGGTATAAGTTGTTGACCATCTGCTAGTGCTCTTATAGAAAAGATTGCTGCCTTGGGTGGAAGGAAGAATATAATAAATTCTTATGTTTTATCCAGTCCTATGATTCTATTATTCAAGCACCTCATGTTAATTTGTTATTTCATGCAATTTATTATAGTTTATTTTGGGACTAGCTATGAATAGGTTTGTGTTATTTGGGATGCATAAATAAGCTTCTCAAGGCTTGTTTTCAACCTTCATTCATATGTCTTCATAATCTCTGATGTTCACATGTCTTTAAAGGAGAAAGGAGATAATAATTCCCATGTCATGTTATGTTGAACAAGGATTAAAATAAAAATCCTTTAAGGAGAGAATATATAGAAGTTTTAATTTTCGCTAAGGTAAAGATTATTGGTTTCAGAACCTATTTATTGAGTAAATTATGATAGCAGACACTTGAACCCCTAAAAGTGTGAGGAGGGACATAAAGGAGAAGGGCCACAGAGAATAGAGGGTGGGGAACTTTACTGTTTGCTTTAGAATTGACATGCTCGGTCTCTCACCTCCTTCAGGTGGGAAAGTATTACAATCCGTCCCTAACTTTAGACTTAATAGTGAAGACAAAGTATAGGAGAGTACTCCTAAGTGGTTAGAGGCCTATATTATTTCTCTCTTCAAGTGTTGGAATTCTCTTCATTGGAGAAAAAAGGGCAATCAATCAATAAATATTTAAGTTTAGTATTTAATTAAATGCTAAGGAATTACAAAAGTTTAACAGCCAGTTTTAAAAAGCACAAAAGGGAAGGGAGAACTAAACTAATAGTAGCAAACTCTGATTTTTCATGTAAAATAATATCATAGGCATAGAGAAAAATTAGTTTCTGCTCAACAGGCCATTTATGACCCTATTAGGAGATGTTTTAATGTCGTATCTTAGTATTTTAAACAAAGTATTTGTACTCCTTACTGAAAATAGCTTGATATGAAGTCCCAAAGGAATTCTGTCTGCCTCAAAAGTTGCTTTTAGAGTTTTGAGTTTCTGGCTTCTTCCTTCCAAATGCACAGTGGATATACATTCTAATTCAAAATACAGGTTTTTGGGAAATAAGATATTCCTCTTCATCAATAGCAAATTTTTGCCCAATTCTTTCAATAGGAGGTAATTTGTTACATTGAAATACTTGGTCTCTTAATTCATAATCTTAAGTGGTGAAATATAAATTAATTACTTGACCTATGATTCCTGATGTACTTACTATAACATCCCTTTTCATAAGTGGAGGCATGAGTACGTATATATACAGGCCTGAGAGGCTACCTCCAGCCATGTATTGGTTCAAGAGGCCATATACTATGACTGTTGAAAGTGGGACCTCAAACTCCAGCTCCACTATTCACCAGCTGTGCTACTTTCAGCAAATCACTTATATACTAGACTTTAAAGACTTAACTTCTGGGTCTGTAGAACAGGATCGTGGTGACCACCACCAGATACAGTTGCTTTTACGAGTAAAAGAAAAGGGTGAACGTAAAGTTGACTGCAACTGTAGAATACTGGGGAATACTCTCTATAACTGTTAGCAATTTTTCTCACTTATTAATTCAAAACCTTCCCAATTTTTGGTAACTACATCATATTTTTCTAAAACCAACTCTGTTTTGACTTAATAAAATGTAAATCTTGTGTAAGTTAGAATTACAGACTCAATTTGTGACCATGTGCAGCATATCCTGGGGCCATTATCTGGTGAATGCAGGGTGTGTAGATAACCAATCTAAACAATTTAGAATTTAATGTGGATGTTAAGATTAACTTTTAGAATTTCAAAAATAGAACTGGTATAATAGCAAATATTTTAATAAATGGATGCCTGTTGCTCACAGTGGATATAAACACTTATCTCGATATATTAACAATTTATTGAGACAAAAAGTAAACATAAATAAAGTAAACTCTGTAGGGAAGTATGTTTGATATTTTTTAAAAGCCCTCAAACTAATTCAATGATGTCATTAAAAAAATTGCATAACATTCTAAAAAAAATGAAGCAAACAGGATTGAAGAAATAAGGATTATCAATTTTTTAATCTCTGGGCATTTACATCATTATATAATATGCAGTATTATCTCCTGTTTTAAACATACAAACTTTTAAATTCTATGTACTCTTCTAACAGTCACCTCGCTTTTCTGTTTTTTTATGGCTAATCTCGTCTTTAGAGCTTGTCATAACAACTCCACTGAAAACTCTTTGATCAGAGCTAATAACCTCCCATTGAGGATTATCCCATTATCAGAGCATAATAACCTTCACATTGCTGAATCCAATGCCATTTTACATTCTTCATCTTTGTCTCGGTTCATTACATGGCTTCCACTTGTCTCTTCTTTCTGATCTGTAAACACTGAAATGCAGCAAGTTCTGGCTTTATGTACTCTCTTCTCTATCTTTGTTCCCGAGGTATCTTTATCCAACTCCCTCCTTTTAAAATTTCTGCATACAGATGACCCCAAATTTAGATCTCCAGTTCTATTGATCACAGGTTTGTCTATTCACCTATTTACTTCATGTTTCCACTTAAATGAAACTTAGGAATTTCAAACTTATCTTGTCCATCATAGGACTCTTAGTTTACTTCAAACTTCCTCTTCCAACAGTCTCCATCTCAGGAAAATGGCATCTATACTTCTGATGACTTATATTTATTCCTTGGGACTGTTAAATTTTATTTCTAAATGTTTTTTTTTTTTTCCTGGATAAAAATGGAGTTAATTTTGTATATTGATTTTGCATCCAGTAATCTTTGTTTAAAGCTCTTATTAATCATGTTTTCCCATGATCCTTTAGTCTTGCAAAGCTAAATTAAATTTTTTTCACTTGACTTCTTATTCTATTTTTTAACTTTTCCTCTTTTAACATTTTTAAACTAGTTTATCTTAACAATAGCTTTCCCAAAAAAATCTTTTTAAACCTTCATTGTTATAGTCATATTTTATCCCTTCATTGTATTTAACCTTATTTTTTTGTATACATATAGGTTTTTTTTTTTTATTCTAAAAAATTCTGGGATACAATTTCATCTAATAGATCAAAATATACCCTAAATCTAGCACATGGCTTTGTTCTAGTATCCAGCCTGGGCACATTCTCTCCTCTTTTTTTTTTTCTTTTTCTTTTTCCAACCAGCTTATCAATTCCTTCTTTACAATTTATAAAAAAATTTTGTCTTTACTGTCATACTCCATCCCTTCATCATGTTTCCCCTTCTTTTTGTATATATATAGTTTTTCTTTCTTTAAAATTTTGGGAGGTAGTTTCTTCTAAGAGACCAAAATACACCCAAAATCAAGTGGGTGGCTCTGTTCTATTCACCAGTCTAATATATATATGTGTATATACATACCTATATATATGTGTGTGTGTGCATATATATTTATATATATGTATATATATATATATATATATATATAAGAAATTTAAAAATATATATTTTTTATTTTATCTTTTTTTAATTTTAATTTCTTTTTTCCTCCTTTCTTCTCCCCCTGGTTTGGGTCTCTTCTGATTTGGTTAGCATACATTTTTCTGGGGGTCTTTGCCACACTTTTAGTATCTTATTCTCTCATTCATATATTCTTATCTGGATAAAATGACAAGGTGGAAAAACTCACCACACAAAAAAAGAACAAGGTGCAGTACTGATGGCTAGGGACCTAATCAATTCGGACATTGGTGATATGTCATAAGTAGAGTTCAGAATGATGATTCTCAAGGTGCTAGCCGGGCTTGAAAAAGACATGGATGATATTAGAGAAACCCTGTCTGGAGAAATAGAATCCCTTTCTGGAGAAATAGAAGAACTAAATCCAACCAAGTTGAAATTAAAAAATAAAAAAAAAAAGCTTTTTTTGGTTGGATTTAATGAGGTGCAATAAAAAACTGAGGCTCTTACTGCAAGGATAAATGAGAGAGAAGAGAGAATCAGTGATACAGAAGACCAAATGATGGAGAATAAAGAGTCACTAAAAGAGGAACAAACTACTACTGGACCATGAGGGGAGAGTTCGAGAGAGAAGTGATACCATAAGATGAAATAATATTAGAATAATTGGGATCCCAGAAGAAGAAGAAAGAGAGGGAGAGGCAGGAGGTATATTGTGTGAATTATAGTAGAGAATTTCCCTAATATGGCAAAGGGAACAAGCATCAAAATCCAGGAGGCACAGAGACTCCCCCTCAAAATCAATAAAAAATAGGTCCACACCCCATCCTCTAATAGTAAAACTTACAAGTCTTAGCGACAAAGAGAAAATCCTGAAAGCAGCTCAGGACAAGAGGTCTGTAACATACAATGGTAGAAATATTAGATTGGCAGCAGACTCATCCACAGAGACCTGGCAGGCCAGAAAGAACTGGCATGATATATTCAGAGCACTAATGAGAAAAATATGCAGCCAAGAATACTATATCCACCTAGGCTGTCATTGAAAATAGAAGGAGAGATAAAAAAGCTTCCAGGACAAACAAAAATTAAAAGAATTTTCAAACACCAAACCAGCCCTACAGGAAGTATTAAAAGGGGTCCTCCAAGCAAAGAGAGAGCCTAAAAGTAATAGACCAGAAAGGAACAGCGACAATATACATTAATAGCCACCTTGCAGGCATTAAAATGGCACTAAACTCATAACTTTCAATAGTTATCCTGAATGTAAATGGGCTAAATGCCCCAATCAAAAGACAGAGGGTATCAGAATGGATAAAAAAACAAAACCCATCTATATGCTGTCTACAGGAAACTCATTTTAGACCCAAAGACACCTCCAGATTTAAAGTGAGGTGGTGGAAAACAATTTACCATGCTAATGGACATCAAAAGAAAGCTGGGGTGGTAATCCTTATATCAGATCAATTATATTTTAAGCCAAAGGCTATAATAAGAGATGAGGAAGGACGCTACATCATACTCAAAGGGTCTGTCCAACAAGAAGATCTAACAATTTTAAATATCTATGCCCCTAACATGGGAGCAGACAACTATATAAACCAATTAACAACAAAATCAAAGAAACACATCGACAATAATACAATAATAGTAGGGGACTTTAACACCCCCCTCACTGAAATGGACAGATCATCCAAGCAAAAGATCAACAAGGAAATAAAGGCCTTAAATGACACACTAGGCCAGATGGACATCACAGATATATTCAGAACATTCCATCCCAAAGCAACAGAATACACATTCTTCTCTAATGCACATAGAACATTCTCCAGAACAGATCACATCCTGGGTCACAAATCAGGTCTCAACTGGTACCAAAAGATTGGGATCATTCCCTGCATATTTTCAGAGCACAATGATCTGAAGCTAGAACTCAATCACAAGAGGAAAGTTGGAAAGAACTCAAATACATAGAGGCTAAAGAGCATCCCACTAAAGAATGAATGGGTCAACCAGGAAATTAAAGAAGAATTGAAAAAGTCCATGGAAAGAAATGAAAGTGAAAACACAACTGTTCAAAATTTTTGGGACACAGCAAAGGCAGTCCTGAGAGGAAAGTATACAGTGATACAAGCCTTTCTCAAGAAACAAGAAAAGTCTCAAGTACACAACCTAACTTAGACCTAAAGGATCTGGAGAAAGAACAGCAAAGAAAGCCTAAACTCAGCAGGAGAAGAGAAATCATAAAGATCAGAGCAGAAATCAATCAAACAGAAACCAAAAAAACACTAGACCAAATCAATGAAACTAGGAGCTGGTTCTTTGAAAGAATTAATAAGATTGATAAACCCCTGGCCAGACTTACCAAGACAAAAGAGAAAGGACCCAAATAAAATCATGAATGATGGAGGAGAGATCACAACCAACACCAAAGAAATACAAACAATTATAAGGGTATATTATGAGCAACTATACGCCAACAAATTAGACAATCTGGAAGAAATGGATGCACTCCTAGAACATATAAACTACCAAATCTGAACCAGGAAGAAATAGAAAACCTGAACAGACCCATAACCAGTAAGGAGATTGAAGCTGTCATCAAAAATCTCCCAACAAACAAGAGCCCAGGGCCAGACATCTTCCCAGGGTAATTCTACAAAACATTTGAAGAAGAATTAATACCTATTCTTCTGAAACTGATCCAAAAAAAATAGAAATGGAAGGAAAACTTCCAAACTCATTTTATGAGGCCAGCATTACCTTGATCCCCCAAACAGACAAAGACCCCATCAAAAAGGAGAACTACAGACCAATATCCTTGATGAACACAGATGTGAAAATTCTCACCAAAATACTAGCCAATAGGATCCATCAGTACATTAAAAGGATTATTCACCATGACCAAGTGGGATTTATTCCTGGGCTGCAAGTTTGGTTCAACATCTGCAAATCAATCAGTGTGATATAATACATTAACAAAAGAAAGAATAAGAACCATATGATACTATCAATACATGCTGAAAAAGCATTTGACAAAGTCCAGCATCCTTTCTTGATCAAAACTCTTCACAGTGTTGGGATAGAGGGTACATTCCTCAATATCATCAAAGCCATCTATGAAAAACCCACAGCGAATATCATTCTCAATGGGGAAAAACTGAGAGCTTTTCCACTAAGATCAGGAACACGGCAGGGATGTCCACTATCACCACTGCTATTCAACATAGTAGTAGAAGTCCTAGCCTCAGCAGTCAGACAACAAAAAGAAATAAAAGGCATCCAAATCAGCAAAGAAGTCAAACTCTCAGTCTTTGCAGATGATATGATACTTTATGTGGAAAACCCAAAAGACTCCACTCCAAAACT
Source organism: Lontra canadensis (assembly GCF_010015895.1). Lineage (NCBI taxonomy): Eukaryota > Metazoa > Chordata > Mammalia > Carnivora > Mustelidae > Lontra > Lontra canadensis. The sequence continues at coordinate 26,240,764 of NW_022630996.1, forward strand.
GCTAGAACTCATACAGGAATTTAGTAACGTGTCAGGATATAAAATCAATGCACAGAAATCAGTTGCATTTCTATACACCAACAGCAGGAGAGAAGAAAGCAAAATGAAGGAGTCAATCCCATTTACAACTGCACCCAAAACCATAAGATATCTAGGAGTAAACATAACCAAAGTGGCAAAGAATCTGTACTCAGAAAACTATAAAGTACTCATGAAAGAAATTGAGGAAGACACAAAGAAATGGAAAAGTGTTCCATGCTCCTGGATTGGAAGAACAAATATTGTGAAAATGTCTATGCTACTTAAAGCAATCTACACATTTAATGCAATCCCTATCAAAATACCATCAACTTTTTTTCAAAGAAATAGAACAAATAATCCTAAAATTTATATGGAACCAGAAAAGATCCAGAATATCCAGAAGAATGTTGAAAAAGAAAGCCAAAGTTGGTGGCATCACAATTCCAGACTTCAAGCTCTATTACAAAGCTGTCATCATCAAGACAGTATGGTACTGGCACAAAAACAGACACATAGATCAATGGAACAGAATAGAGAGCCCAGAAATAGACCCTTAACTCTATGGTCAACCAATTTTTGACAAAGCAGGAAAGAACGTCCAATGGAAAAAAGACAGTCTCTTCAACAAATGGTGTTGGGAAGATTGGACAGCCACATGCAGAAAAATGAAACTGGACCATTTCCTTACACCACACACACAAATAGACTCAAAATGGATAAAAGACCTCAATGTGAGACAGGAATCCATCAAAATCCTTGAGGAGAACACAGGCAGCAGCCTCTTTGACATCATCCACAGCATCTTCTTTCTAGAAGCATCACCAAAGGCTAGGGAAGCAAGAGCCAAAATGAACTATTGGGACTTCCTCAAGATCAAAAGCTTTTGCACAGCAAAGGAAACAGTCAACAAAACCAAAAGACAACTGACAGAGTGGGAGAAGATATTCTCAAATGATATATCAAATAAAGGGCTAGTATCCAAAATCTATAAAGAACTTAACCAAACTCAACACCTAAAGAACAAATAATCCAATCAAGAAATGGGCAGAGGACATGAACAGAAATGAAATCTTGTCATTTGCAACAATGTGGATGGAACTAGAGGGTGTTATGCTGAGCAAAAGAAGTCAATCAGAGAAAGATAATTATCGTATGATCTCCCTGATATGAGGAGTTTGAGAGACAGAGTGGAGGGATTGGCAGGTAGGGAAGGAAAAAATGAAAGAAGATAGGATCGGGAGGGAGACAAACCATAAGAGACTCTTAATCTCACAAAACAAACTGAAGGTTGCTGGAGGGAGGGGGTATGGAGAGGGTGGTTGGGTTATGGACATTGGAGAGGGTATGTGCTATGGTGAGTGCTGTGAAGTGTGTAAGCCTGACGATTCACAGACCTGTACCCCTGGGGCAAATAATATAGTATGTGTTAATAAAAATAATAATAAAAAAGCTCTTATTAATTATGATGATTTATCTATAGGTTCTTTTGGGTTTTATATGAACATAACCATATCATTGGCATACGCTGAGAGTTTTATTTCTTCATCCCATTTTTTTTTATATCTTTCATTTCTTCTAATACTTAAATGCTTTGACTGCGATCTTCAGTATAATGTTAAATAAAAATATTCATAGTATTTTTTCCTGGTCTCTGAGGGAGAGGTTTGTTAGAATTTTTAATCCAAATGAGAATATTCTCTTTTATCCCCAAATTGTTAAGAGGTTTTTGTTTTGTTCTGTTTAATAAAGAATCCATGATGAATTTTATGAAGTTATTTTCCTGTATTCATTGAGACAAGTACATATTTTTGTAATTGGGTGACTTACATGAACTAATTTTCTATTGTAAATCAACTTTGCATGTCTGGCGTAAACCAACTTGATCATGATGTAATATTCTTAATACATTGCAAGATTTACTTAGCTAATATTTGGTTTGGGATTTTTGTATGTAAGTTCATGAGTAAATTGTCCCATCATTGTCTTTCCCATTCTATCTTCAGATTTTTAACATCAATATTATACTGGCAGCATAAAATGAGTTAGAGAGTATTTATTATTTTAATATTCTTTGGAAAAATTTATGTAATACTGCAAATATTTGTTCCCTCGGTGTTTAGTTAGAATTCAGTGCTGAAGCCACCTTTCTCTTGTGTTTTCATTTTGGGAAGAACTTTTCAAAAAATGACATAATTTCCTGAACTGTTTGCCATATTATTACAGATTAAAATGCAAAATAGTAAAATTTTAATCCATTATTAAATCCAAAATTAAAATCCACCATTTTATGATTTTACATTTTGAGTTAGAAGATGTGATAATTTATATGTTAATTATGTTATTGCTTATTGACAGCATTTTAATCTTTCTTCATTTTTTATTAAGATTCATTTTACATACAATAAAATTTACCCATTTTGGTGTATAGTTTGTGGGTTTTGACAAATATTAGTTTTGTATTTTTTGGTGTAGTTTTTTCTTCTGTGACCACCACCATTACAAAGATATATCATTGTTCCATCACCCCAAAATATTCATCTTGTCCCTCTGTAACTAACTCCTTGCCCTACCTCAAACTCATGGTAACCATTGATCTGTTTTCTATACCTATAGTTTCAGTTTTTTCAGAATTTCATATAAATTAGATCATCCACTATGCAGCTTTTAAAGTCTGGCTTCTTTTTATTTCACGTAATGCAGTTGAGGCTGGTCTGTGTTGTGTGTATCATTTTTACTCCCCAGTATTATCTTGTACAGATATACCACTGTTTACTTATCCAATCATCAATGAAAGGACATTTGGGGAGTTCCAGTATTGAGAAATTACAAACAAAGCTGTTACAAACTTTTGATTGCATATTTTTATGTAAGTAAGACTTTCATCCTTAAAGTGGGAGTGCTGGATTGTATTATAAGGGAATACTTAACTTTCTAAGTACTGTTAAACTAGTTTCCAAAGCAGCTATGCCATTTTGCAGTCCCACCAGCCATATATGGAAGTCCTGGTTGCTCAATACGATCATCTGCATTTCACATTTATTGTCAGCGCCTTTGTGTGTGTGTGTGTTTTAAGTTCTTATATAAATTCCAGTTAACCTACAATGTAATATTAGTTTTAGGTGTACAACATAGTGATTCAGCACTTCAGTACAACACTCAGTGCTCATCTCAAGTGTACCCCTTAATTTCCATCACTTATTTCATTCTTCCCTCCACCAACCTCCCTTCTGGTAACTATCAGTTTGTTCTCTATATTTGAGTCTTGTTTCTTGCTTTGCCTCTCTGTCTTGCTTGCTTATTTGTTTTGTTTCTTAAATTCCATATATGAGTGAAATCATGTGGTATTTGTCTTTGGCTGACTTATTTCACTTAGCGTAATACTCTCTAGTTCTATCCATGTTCTTGCAAATGGCAAGATTTCATTCTTTTTTATGGCTAATATTCCATTGTATATATATGCCATCTCTTTTTCATCCATTCATCAGTTTATGGACACTTGGGCTGTTTCCATAATTTGGCTATTGTAGATAATGCTGCCATAAACATAAATACCAGGTACATGTATCCCTTTAAATTGGTGTTTTTGTATTCTTTAGGTAAACACCTAGTAGTGTAATTGCTGGCTTATAGGGTGGTTCTATTTTTAACTTTTTGAGGAGCCTCCATACTATTTTTCAGAGTGGTTGTGCCACTTTGCATTCCCACCAAGAATGCAAAAGTGTTCCCCTTTCTCCACATCCTCATCAATACTTGTTTCTTGTGTTGTTGATTTTAGCCATTCTAAAGTTTCATAGGTATAAGGTGGTATCTCATTGTAGTTTTGATTTGTATTTCTCTGATGATGAGTGATATTGAACATCTTTTCATGTGTCTGTTGGCCATCTGTATGTCTTCTTTGGAGAAGTGTCTATTTATGTCTTCTCGTTTTTAATTGGATTATTCATTTTGAGGGTATTGAGTTTTAGAAAGTCTTTATAGATTTTGGATATTAACCCTTTATCAGATATGTCATGTTTTATGGATCTTGCCATCAGATGATATAAGTTCTCCAATTTTGTTTTTCTTTTTCAAAATTGCCTATTCTAGTTCCTTTGCCTTTCATATAATTTTAAAAACTAAAAAGCCTGCTGGTATTTTAATTGGAATTGCACTAAATTTATCAGTCTGGGGAGAATTGACTTCTTAATAATATTGAGTCATAAAATCCATGAAAACAGTGTATCTTTTCAGTTATTTAGCTCTTCTTTTATTTTTTCATCAGTATTTTGTAGTTTTTATCTCTTTGATCTTAAACATATTTTGTTAGTTGTATGCCTAAGAATTCATGTTATTTAGTGTCCTTAAGTATAAATAGTACTGTTTTAAAATTTCAACTTCAGATTTTTCATTAATGGAATATAAAATATGATTGATGCATTTGTACATTGACCTTATATTCTGCCAGCTTGTTCAACTCATTTATTAGTTCTAGTAGTGTTTTTGTAAATTCTTTGGTATTTTCTATGCAGCCAATCTAGAACCCTCAGTATGATATGGAATAGAAGTGATAAGGATAGAAATCCTTGTTTTGTTACATTCTTAGGGGGAAAGAGCTAGTCCTTTACCATTGTGTGATGATGTTAGCTATTTTTTTTTCTTAAATAGACGTACTTATTAAGTTAAGGAAGTTCCCTTTTATACTTAGATTACTGGGAGATGTGCTTTCTATTATAATGGATATTGAATTTTTTTTTTTTTGTCAGTTGGTTTTTCTGCACCTACTCAGAGGATTATTTGATTTTTTAGATTTTTTAATATGATGAATTACATTGACTGATTTTCAAATGTTTAGCCTGCCTTGCAGACCCTTGTTAAACTCTAGTGTATCCATGATTATTGTCCTTTTTATATATCATTGAATTTGATTGGCTAAAATTTTCTTAAGATTTTGCAGCTGTATTTATGTGGGATATTGGTGTGAACTTATCTTTCCTCACACGGTCTGGATTTTGGGTTTCAAGTAATGAAGGCCTCAGAGATGAGTTCAGTAGTATTCCCTTGTCTTAAATTTTTTGGGGAGAGTTTGTGTAGAATTGGTATTACTTCTTTCTTAAATGTTTGTACAGTTTAATGGTAAATACTTTGGGGCCAGGAGTTTTCTTTGTGGGAAGTTTTGTTAAACTATAAATTTAATTAATAGATGTGAGACTATTCTGGTTATATTTTTCCTTGAGTCAGATTTGAGTGTGGCTTTAAGGAATTTATCTCATGTAAGTTTTTGAAACTAGTGACATGAAATTGTTTTTATATTTTCTTATTACCTTTTTATTGTCTATAGGAAATGCAATGAAGTTCTTTCACATATTCCTGATACTAGCAACTTGATAAATTGTGTCTTTTCATTCTCTGTTTTTTTTCTTGATCAATCTGGTTAGAGGTTTATCAACTTTATACATCTTTTCAGAAATCTAGCATTTGGCTCTAGTGATTTTCTCCATTGTTTTTTATTTTCAACTTTTATCAATTTTTGCTCTATTCTTTATCATTTCCTCTCTTATGCTTGTTTGGATTTCACTTGTCTGTTCATTTGTCAGTTAATTCAAGTTGATTAATAATGTTCATGTTTTTTATAATCTTACTGATTTTATGATATATTCTTTTGATTATTGAGAGAGTTTTGTTGAAATCTTGGTAATTGTGAATTTGCTTATTACTGCTTTCAGTTCTATCTGTTTTTGCATTGTATACTTGGAAGCTCTGTTATTAGGTGCATAAACATGTAAGATATTTTTTGATGAATTCACCTTTTTATAATTATAGGATGACCGTCTTTATGTAATATTCTTTACTATGGATGTTATTTGGACTATTATTAAAATGGTTACTATAGTCTTCTTTTAATTAATGTTAGCATGGCATATCTTCTTTATTGTTAAGATTTTATTTCTTAGAGCAATTTTAAGTTCATAGGAAGATTGAGGAAAAAGTACAGAGATTATCCATATACCTTCTGCCCCCCACATATGTATAGCTTATCTCATTATCAACATCACTCACCAGAATGATGCATTTGTCACAATTAATGAACCTCACAGACACATCATCATACTCAATATCCATAGTTTACATTATAGTCCACTCTCAGCATTGTACAGTTTATGGGTTTGTACAAATTTATAATGATCTGTATCCATTATTATGATGTCATACCAAACATTTTCACTGCCTCCCAAATCCTCTGTGTTTCATCTATTCATTCCTTTCCCCCTCCAATCCCCGACAGCCACTGATCTTTTTACCACCTCCGTAGTTTTGCCTTTTCTACAATGTCATATAGTTTGAATCATATATATCTTTTTCATCCTTTTACTTTTAATTTTTTGTGTCTTTACACTTAAAATTCTTATAGGCATCATATAGATGAGTACCATTTTTTATCCAATCTGTCAATTTCTTCTTTTTAATTAGGGTGTTTATATCATTTGCAATAACGTCTGTCTGCCGGTGTTTTCATACCCTGTACACAGGCCTTTGCTGGCACCACAGAAGAGTAGACAGTGCCAAAACTTTTGCTGACGTATTCTTCAATAGTAACATTTTACAGCGTAAAAAAAAGTCTGAGGCAGTAGTGGAGTCATTGTGCTTTCTAGTGATCTGTTATACTGGCTTTGGGAAGCAAGTTCTTTCAGGAGTAAATAATCTTCTAGGGTTCTTGGAAACATTTTGTGGTGAGGAGGAAGTGGAAGGCCAAACTGTAGGAGGGCAAGAAGATATGGTTTTTCAAAAATGTAATCCTGAACTTCTTTCTGATTAAAGTGATTGAGGTTCAGGTTATTAAAATGAAAACGTAAGAGACATGACCTTATTTGTTCCCATGTAAGATTCATAGAACATTTATCTAAATTTTCATAAAAAATATCATTATGTTTTGAGTGCAGTTTTAACTTGTTACTTTTACTAATAAAATATAAATTACATTTGTACCATTAAATAATTTTTTAAAATACAGTTTTCTATGGATCCACAATCATCTGTTGTATAGATATACTATGATATATATAATAGTCTCTCTCTGATGGGTATTTTAGACATTTTTCCTATTTAACAACAACAAAAGAAAATCCCTACTATATATGTCAATGACCATATTTTTTAAAAGATTGTATTTATGTATTTATGTATTTATTTATGGAGAACACAAGCAGGGGAGGGGCAGAGAGAGGGGGAGAGAATCTCAAGCAGACTCCCCATCGAGCACAGAGCCTGACACTGTTTTCGATCTCACAATCCTGAGATCATGACTTCGGCCAAAATCAAGAGTCAGCCACTTAGCCAGCTGAGCCACCCAGGTGTCCCGATGATCTTATATTTATGTGCATTGAGGATTATTTCTTTAGGATAACTTTCTAGTAAAAGCTAAAGCTTCTGAAATATTTATTGAAAACAGGATCATTTTATCTGAATTTAAAAGTCAAAAGAAAACAGTGAAATTTAGTGCAAGATCTGTAGCACATAGGTCTTAGAAGTATTTTAGGTTTGGGTCTGCAATTTGCCTGACAGTAGATAGTTTTTCCTTTTTTAAAATACATGATCTTGGGCTCATAACTGTTCTTTTCTTTTCTTTCTTTCTTTTTTTTTTTTTTCCCAAATTCTCTTAATCATAGATGAGTTTCTCTTTTTCTGATCAACTCTTCAACCTTGGTCATCAGGCTTTGAAACTTGACTTGTTCTTACTTCATAGTTTGTATTCTCTTGTCCTGTAGTAAATATTGTAAACTACAGAGATCAAAACAGGCAGGCCTGTTTATGGAATAGACACTTCAGGTGTAAAGGTTTGGATCATCACCCTTCAGGCAGAGACATACAATCGGCAGAGGTGTTTGCTGAAGGGCAGAGGGAAGATGAAATGGGATGTCGAGAAAGGAAGCTATACTTTCACCTAGGTTCACATGACCGATTGTAGAATTTTGAACCAAAGCAGTTATGCTTATTTTCTTACATTCTTTTTCTTTACCCCTTTCATATTCCTCTCTATGTAAGAGTTAATACTGAACTCTGTATCTTGGTATTGAAGTTACAGATTTATCAACGAAAGAATAAAATTACAAAGGAACAAGCCTCACCCAGAGATGGACAAATTGAAGGTTTAATGTCTTCACTTTTAGTGAGAGAGTAAGAATATCTTTGGTTAGGTGGAAGAACGATACTATTATTTTTAGTCAGAAGTTAATGTAGGTAAAAGAGATGAACTAGAAGCTGAATCAACAATGGTGTACAGATGGCTAGATTATTTGCTGTCAACTTTGCATTATTCCCAATTCTAAGGAATTGTATTTCCCAGAATCCCTTTTCTGATGTGCTGTTCTCATGTGACATACTCGTTTAAGATTTGGATGGCAGGATGAAAAGGTCATTATTCTAAGGAGGTGTGGCGGCCAGATGTAGTGACTTTGCAGATCTTCCCAGGAGTTTCTCTTTGAAGTCATGGTGACCTGATATGGCAGATGTATAAAACATACTACGAGCAACCATTTCATAGTTGTGACAGCCAGATGTAGCTTCTCAGACTTATCTCAAAGCTCTAGCTTCTCCACTGTGTTCTAGGTCTTTGGGCTGAAGTCATTAGTAACTGAGTCTATGATCCTTTTGTTGCCATCTCTAGACCTTCCCTCCTCCAGTTCCTTCCATACTTGTGCAAGCCCTGCTTCCTATATTAAATTATTTTTATTATGGTAATGTGCAGTGGTTCTGTGTTTCCTGATTTTTCTGGATTGCTGCATATACTAAAATTCAATTATTCAGTGGATTACTTGTGTAGAAATGGGCCGATTAAAGCCGTAGGATCAACAATTCATAAACAAGTCTTAATAGGTGAAAGAATTTAGTATAAAGCAAAGCTACCAATCCAAATCATAAAATAAAGATAATACTATTTAATAAATGGTAATTTGGAAAAAATAATAAAAGACATTTAATAGTTTTCATAAAAATAAAATTTCAATAAATTAAGGAATTAGATAAGAAAATTAGAAAAATTAGAAAATAGAAAATTAGAAAATAAGAAAAATTGAAGCTAACAGAAATTAGGAATAACTACTTGTCTTTTGGGAAAGAAATGTTTGTATAGCACCAAAGCAAAGGCAAATACATGAAGGAAAAGACTAAATTAAGTTAGACTAACATAGGACTAAATAAGTTTAACAATATGAAATATGAACAATAGGAAATTTTAAAATTTAAAGGTCAAAAATACACAAATAAAAATAGAAGGAAATTTGAAACTTCTGAAAAAGTTTAAACATATAGGGGCGCCTGGGTGGCTCAGTGGGTTAAGCCTCTGCCTTCGGCTCGGGTCATGGTCTCGGAGTCCTGGGATCGAGCCCCACATCGGGCTCTCTGCTCAGCGGGGAGCCTGCTTCCCTTCCTCTCTCACTCTCTGCCTGCCTCTCTGCCTACTTGGGATCTCTGTCTGTCAAATAAATAAATAAATAAAATCTTAAAAAAAAAAATTTAAACATATATATCAAGAATTATAGTTTCATAAATAAATAACCTAATGGTTGCATGGCATTAATTATCAATTTAGAAAGAAAGACACATAGGTTAAAAATTCCTTAACATAATAGGGAGTATAAGAAATAAAAATCAAAATAGTAATATCTGACTTTTTTGCCTCTTAAGCAAGGCTTTATAACAATGGTACATATTAGTAAAAAGGATATAGTTAAGTGCTGGTAGTAGAATTTTAAACTGTCACAAATTTGGTGTCATTAAAAGAGCTATCTTTAGTCATTAGTAAAAAGAACTTTTAATAGTCATATAGTTTGATTCTCTGTTCTTCTAGGGTTTTATATCAGTGAGATAAATAACTTTAAATATGTAGGAATATTTGTGCACCAAGAAAAATAGTATTTGTAATAGGAAAAAGTGGAAACATACTAAATGATTAACATTAAGACACTGGTTAAATACCTATGAATTACTGCATGATAAAATACTATGTAACAATTATATATAATTCTGTCAAATAATATTTAATGACAAAAATGTTCAAGACATAATATTAAAAACTATAATATAAAAAGATGTTATACTTTGGGATGAAAGTTTGTAAATATTTGGGAGTGGGTTAGTGTGTGAGTATGCATTAAAAAGAAAAAGATTGAAATTATTGCATCATATGGTATTTTTATTATTAATTTTTTGAGTAACTTCCATACTATTTTTCACAGTGGCTGTACCAATTTACATTCCCACCAACAGTGAAGGAGGGTTGCTTTTTCTCTACAACCTTGCTAACACTTGTTTTTTCTTATCTTTTTGATTTTGGTTACTATGACAGGTATAGGATGATATACTGAAAATTTTAATACCACTAAGTGGTATTGATTATGAATGAGATGGATTTAATTTTTATTTGTTATGATTATCTATATTTTTTTGTAAAACAATGAAGCTTAACTGTATAAAGTATATGAGCCCTGGGTTCAGGCAGATATGTATTTGAATCTTGCATTTATTATTTATAGGCCACTCCACTGAATTTTTGCCTTGCATTGATTATTGTTGTGTACTCTATGTAAGGATCAGCAATTTTTTTCTGAATAAAGCAAGACAGTAAATATTTTAGGCTTTGTGGGCAAAGAGGCAAAATTGAAGATATTGTGAAGATAGGTATGTAACAAGAGAGAAAACAAATTGCCACAAATTTTGTTTAGCAGAACTAAAAATACAATAATAATAATTGAGTATAGTTATTTTTGAACTATTGGTCCACTTATGAGGATAATGGCATTTTTTTCCTATGAATAACATTTGTTTAATGGGGATTCAAAGTTAGTAATCTCTATCCATCAAAGTTTATTGTGAAGGCACATCTATCTGTCAATGTTGATCTGTAATGAGACTTCCTGTGTTTCACTTTGAAAATGTCTTTTTACACCGGTATTGCCAAATGCTGATATCTATCCATGAGCATAAAATTTTAATTAAACATCATTATTGTCTGGAAAGCAATTATGGTATCCCACTAAATTCTTCTCCACATTTAATTTTTAACATGCCATTATATTGGATATTAATCACTTCTAAAGGAAGTTTAGGTAGAAGCTCATCAATTGCACAGTTAAATGGATTTTAAAATATAGAAATTTCCTTTTCACTTTCATTTAGATGTGAAAAACACGCCTGGAACTATATGTAGTTTGAGGTCAAAACATGTATCTGTTGTGAATCTATATTCGACTGAATATCTTACTTCTTGTTTTAACTTTTGACAAATAGAAGTATATAAAAAAGCTTAACATTTTTTATGATTCAAATAACAATAGTTGTCATGGAGTTTTACCTATAAGTGCTGATTTGCCTTGTAATTTAAATTAATTAGGAAATGTACTCAAGTCTACAGCAAAAGCTTATTTTCAAAACCATTTAGTGTTCAATAATTATGGCTTAGAGTGTTTTTTTTGTTTTGTTTTTAAACCAAGAAATACCTCAGTCTTGGCCCTGAGGTCAAAATATTTCAATTAAGTGTTAACCACTGTTAAGCTATTGAACTTTTGTATGGTAGGACAAATCAGGTTATTCAGTTTCTACTTCTGACAAAAACTCATTGGAATAATGGTCTATGAGTCACTGTAGCTCACCGTTGATACTACTCGGTCAGCGACACATGTAGATTCAAATAATTTCTGCCAAGTACTTGCTGATGACTATTACAATGAGTAAATACTTCACAGTTTCATAAGATTTATAAATGTATTCAAATAAGCCTTTTCTGCTTCACATATATTTTTACTACTATCAGTTGTAACACATCTGAGCAGATTCCACTTTGGGTTGTATTGAATTAGTTCTCTCAACTTCTTCAAAAATATTGTCATCTATACCTTTTCCAATGCAAACTGCTCATAGAAGCTAATTCTTTTTTTAGAGAGACAGCAAGAGAGGGAATACAAGCAGGGGGAGTGGGAGAGGGAAAAGGAGGCTTCCTGCTGAGCAGGGAGCATGATGTAGGCTCAATGTGGAGCTGTACCTGGGGCTTGATCCAGGGATTGATCCTAGGATCCTGGGATCATGACCTGAGCTGAAGGCAGATGCTTAATGACTGAGCCACACAGGGGCCCTTTAGAGGCTAATTCTTTTGTCACTTCAAATTCAGGATTAACTCTTGAGTCATCAAAAATCAAAGAAAACCATTTGAAATTATTTGTCTTTTTTTTTTCAATTGACTATTGATATTATTTCTAATACCCTCAACTTTACAAGCAACCATTATCATGGAAAGGCTAATATTTTTGAACAAGTTTTTTTTCTCTGTACACATTTCTTCAGTTGCTGCAGTCAAATATGGTAAATGGCTTTCCATATCTGGCTAACAAATGAGCTGCTCAGAAGTTTAATTTGGTTGCAACTTCATTCTCGATTTTTACATTTTTGTGAAGGAATTCTGCTGTGATGAGATATTCCATTTTCTAATTTTTCTGGCTGTTACTTTCCTATGAGTTGAGAATATTGTGAGAAGTTCTTAATTTGGAAATATCAAACAAATATTATATAGGCACAGCTATAGTTCACTGTATTATAAACACAATGTTTTGCCATATAATTCAATAACAAAGTAATCCACACTCCACTGTGCCTTAAAAGTATGGCCCTGTATTTGAAGTCCAATTTCCTCTTTTTGTTTTAACTTGATAGGTATGCACTGGTAATAATAATGAAATAACATGTTGCAATATGGTGATATTCATGGCACTCAAAACAATGCTTTACTGTGATTTGCAGTACACTGCGAAGCAAGCAAGTGACAGAGACCGAACACATTCGGTCTCTGTCACAACTGTTCAACTCTGCATTGTAGCAAGAAAATAGCCATAGACCATACCTAAATGAATATGTTTGTGTTTCAATGAAACTTTATTTGTGTAAACTGAAATTTGAATTTCAGATAATTTTAATGTAAAATATACAAAATAATATTCTCATTTAGATTTTTAAAAACATTTTATAAAGAAAAAAAGCACTCTTAGATCATGGGCCATATAAAAATAGATGGCAGGCTGGACTTGGTCACAGACTTTAGTTTAGCTCTCTTTGGTCTACTTGAGTCAAAATATTTTCATTCCCTATACATTCCCTGCTGTTTCTTTCCTAGTTGCCTTTTTTGACTTATGCTATCTCCTCTACCTGGAATGCCATCCATCCAATGTTCCTTGCCTCCCTTCATTTTTATGAGCTGCAAATCATTTAAGATTAGCTCACTTCTCACTTTCCTAAATCTTTTCCTGATATGCTCTCCTCCCTTAAGATTTCCTCTTTTGTTTCCATAATAATCTGTATATAACTATTATTGATCTTTTATCACCATGTTAAAGTTTTCTGTTATGTATTTTCTTCCCCAACAGACTAGACAACTGAGGACAAAAACTATGTGTTTTTTAAAAAATTACCATATCATTCATGTCTATATAAGGAAAACATGGGATTTACATATATATCCATATATTAGACACATAAAACTCATATATGTATATGTGTGTACATATTTTATAGATATGTGTATCTGCATTATGTATACGTGTATATTTATATCACATATATTTGTAATACATATGTAAAAGCCAGTCTATTTTTATCATTTCCATAAAATGAAAGACTTCAGCATCATAATTTATTGAAGTCACTGCTCATGCTTAACCGTATGAAATTTAGAAACCACTTGGACATTTTTTTTTTTTTAAGTCTGTGAGGTTAACTCCTATAAGGAAGGCCAGGTTAAGAGCAAAGCCAATTCCGTATTTTCCAAGACTTAATTGAAAGACTATATACAGATGTTTATCAAGCCAATTATGATTATTGGGCCATTTACATGTTCATTCAAAAGAATGTAGTTTTCTTCCATATTTCTTTGTGTCTCCGTTAATATTTTCCTTTCTAAAAAACAGGCTATATTACTGGGCACATTTTAACACTACAATTAGTCATGGATGTGGTGATTCATCAGGTTGGCTTAAAAAGTGAAAGCAGCCTTGCCCTTCCTAAGCTTTGACTGTTGGCAACTCTCTTTTTCCCACTCTGAATCAGACGTGTATTTGTTTGAGTAATCAAGAAAGAACTGTCTGTCTTGTGACCTTAAAGGCTGGTGAAAGGGAGCAACTGAGTGTTTTTGGCATAGTAAATTTAGCAGAACAATGCAAATCCTGTAGACCAGAGACTGCTCTGCTTGGCCACTTACTCTGGGCAGACTTGAATGTCACACAATTCTCTGATTGCCAGCAGGATTTTTCACCCTCTGCAGAAAACCATTTTAATATAAGCAAAATGGACTTCAAGTCTTATAAAAACAATTCTTAAACTCTCTCTGTGTGCATCTTATTGAATTCTCTACCATCTATTAAGTCCTGCAGTCTTTCCAAAATGAGCATTCTGAATCCTACTGTGATAAGAGCTGGTAACAGACAGCTTTATATGGGATGGACGCCATTAGGGGAAAAACACATCAAATAACCTGCTGGGGAATGAATGAGTCAGCCTAATGCAAATTTAGGTGAGGCAATGGGACCACACAGAGGGGATGTTGAAGGCATTTCAAAGATGACAGAGAGGGATGATAGCCAGTGAGGCCAAGAACTTTGAATAAAATGACAGATCTGATGACAGTGAAGCTGAATCTGGCGGAAGCCAAGGATTCACTTTTCACTTTCTCCTAATGGATTAACTCATCCTATTTGCCTCTTAAACAACGGCTGTTTTAAAGACACCAGTTGGAGGAAGTCCAAGCATCCAATTTTAAGAACACCTATTAAAGCTGTTATAAGAGAGTGTCTCTCTCTTTCTCTCTCTTATTTTTTTCTCTTGGTGGCGGTATGCAGGAGGTCATTCAAAAGCCAGATAGAGATACAAATTCTAATGCAGAAAAGCATCCCAGTGGACTCCTCCCTGCCATGTATTTGATTCTTAAAATCTATGTCCCAGGTCTTGAAATCTTTAAACAATCTACAGTGTTCTTTTGCTTGCCCTGGGAAACCCATTTCAGTAGCAGAACTATGCTGGTTACACACCTTTTCTGACTCATGTTCCCAAGCTGTTTTATTCCAGATATGCTTTGGGGACAGTTATGTGTACTGTTCTGATATCTTCCTAAAAGGAAATTATTTTGGAAGTAAAGTCACTGATAAAATCAACTCAGGGAAATGCACTTTATAAATATTAAAATACGAGCGTTATTAAAGGCTATGCTGTAAAAATACCAATTATTTTTCCTGGATAGCAGTTACAATAGAACAGTGATATATCCTGAAGGGGAGAGTGAAAAGACCTCAATATGAGAAATGTGAAGCAAGGAAAGTTTTAAATAATTATATTCAATAGTATTACCCAAGTGGTTACTTAAAAGACAATTCGCCATGTAAAATAAAACACAAAAGACCAATATGAAGGGAATGGAAGGTAATGTTATCAAGGAGACAAATGTAAATCAGGCTTCTTTCCATATCCTCTCATATAGGAATCTCCTTTTCTCTTGGCTTCCTGTTTTCCATGTGGAGAGATTTCCTTGAATATGTCAGTCCCAGTTCTAGCCACCCTGACTCATTCCTTCCCAGAGGGGTGAGCAATTCAGGGCCGACTCAGCCCTGTGGGGATGGCCTGGTGAAGGTCTGCAATTCTCCAGCACTGCCTTGGACTCATTGGGTCCAGCGTGCTCATTCAGGGTCTAAATGTTGGACGATCTTTACGACTACAGATCTAAAGCCAAGTTCTTATATTCACTTTTTTTTTTCTTAAAGATTTTATTTATTTATTTGACAGAGAGAGATCACAAGTAGGCAGAAAGGCAGGCAGAGAGAGAGGAGGAAGCAGGCTCCCTGCCAAGCAGAGAGCCTGATGCCGGGCTCGATCCCAGGACCCTGAGATCATGACCTGAGCTGAAGGCAGAGGCTTTAACCCACTGAGCCACCCAGGTGCCCTACATTCACCTTTTATGAGGCTGCTGGTTTGACTCACCCTCTATCTCTTAATTGGTTCTGAATTTAGGTCGGAAAGGGAAGAGTTATTTTTGGATCTTGATAAAGCTCCAATAGTTGATTATGAAGCAAAATTATGTGAGATGTAAGAAGTATATCTAAGTATACCTCAGAAAAAAAATAAATAAAATTTATCTTCCTGAGAAGAAGCAAAACCAGAAAAATAATACAAACTAAATCCCTTCATGTTTATTTGTTTATAGTGATGTATGACATCAGATAGGGAGATGTATGAAAGAAAACAGCATAGAGGGAGCATAAGGCTACACTTGGATGAGTACTAGTTAAACAGATGTACTAGTTAACATCAAAAAAGACTGAGAGGAGAAAAGAATTATGCATCTCACTCCTCCCTCTCCCTCCCAAAAAGGAGTAACTACAGATATTTGAAAGGAAAACATGGCCATAGATGCTGTGAGGCTATGCAGTAAAATCAAATTTCAGGCTAAGGATAACTGATTTCAGGATATAAACCAGGATCAATCACAATAGGGTATATGAGATACCATGAAGCTATGTGTCCCAGTGGGACAGAGTGGAGAATGTTCTGTGGGAAGGAGAGAGCTTCCTTTCAGAAAAAAGGAGGAAGATCTGAAAGTTTAGTTATAAGAAAGCTAGAGGCCAGAGGGAAAGAAGGGACAAATAACGGGAGCTGAAAATGGCTTGATCAAAGACAAGTAGAGCAACAGCAGTGCAGATCTCTGCTGAAGTAATATTTTTATTTGGATAAAGAAAGAAAATGTAACTCCTTACCTTTTCTTACTCAAAATTGAGCACTCCTGAGCAGAAACCCTGCTTTCATTATAAAAGCACCTGATGAGGGCTTTAGAATGACAAAGTCTTTAAAATATTAAGTGAAATCCAGTCCTTTCATAGCTGCTTTGACAAGCAAATCTTCTCCTCCTTCTCACCTTCCTCCGCTTCCCATTCTCCGCCTGTCACCACTCTACTGCCTACCATCGTCCACTTCCCACCCCTCAACCTCCCGCCCTTTCACTGCCACCACTCCTATGGAGGTATATAACTCCTACTCATTCAGTATTCAGTGTAATGGCATCTCCTCCAGAAGGCTTTCTTCAACTCTTTCAATTTCCACTTACCGATCAGCCTTACATTTCATCCTCTCAGATTCAGACTGGCTGGCCCAGTATTTAAGAACTGGAGCTGTACAGTCACAGAGACCATATTTGAAAATAATCTCTGCAATTTGTTGTCTGCACAATCTTGGGCATGTTATTTAACCTCTCCTAGTCTAGTTTCTTCATAATTAAATCTGGCAAATGATAGTATGCATTCCATATGGTTGTGAACACTAAACAATATAATGCACACAAAACCGGGCACATTGAAAGAACCCATTAAAAGTGGTTGTGATTACTGACCAGTCGCTCTCATTCTCTAGCAAACCACTTACCACGTTGCATGTCTGTTTGCATGCAGACTGAGAACTGGAAGTTGAATCCCCAGTGCCTGGTACAATGTGAGACCCCATAAAAGTTTGCTGAATGAATTCAAAGAGTAAGCTTATCTGATTCTCTACCATAAATGAAGCTAATATCTGTGGTTATATTTCAGAAAGGGCATGCTAGTCCAAGTCAAGCTATATCATTGTCTATTCTTTCAAAATACCTAAAAAAAGAAATTCTCTAATCTCCTTTGGTAAGGTTCTCTGGTCAACGTTTCTCTAAGTCAAACACACACTTTAAAGGAAAGTTTATCACTTAATTTTTTACATCAGTGGAAAAAGAAAACAGCTGCTTTCATTCCCTATAAAATAACCTGTCATACATGTAAACATTCACATTGGCTCTTTCTCCTCTTACTAAAATAAACCTATTTCTTTAACCTTTTTAAATAGTCTTTTCTCTTCAAGCCTCTTAATAATTGTGTTCTGAAAAATACTGAGTCACAAAGCATAAAAAACAGTGAAAATTTTAATGAAGCTTCAAGAAGCGGTACATCTAACACCTGAAGAAAGGACTTCCATTTAAAAATGGAAGAGCCACATTTATTTGTAAATAGTGATCTTCAAAATATTATACTGATGAATGAAGTCTTAGTAGTTTAAGCCAGTTATATTAATGAATTCTTCTTGCTTTTATAAAATATATTTGCAAAGGATTGAACATTAATGAATTTAACATATTAAGAATCTCAAACTATTTCATCCTTAGACACATTCACTACATTTCTAAAGATCTGGCCCAAAATGTAAATTGCTGCATCCACTATGGAAAACAGTCATGGAAGTTCTTCAAAAAATTAAAATTAGAACTCTCAGATGATTGAGTAATCCCTTTCCTGGGTATGTATCCATAGGAAATGAATACCCAGGATCTCAAAGAGAGGTCTATGCTCTCATGTTCATTGTAGCATTATTCATAATAGCCACAACATGGAAACAACCTAAATCTCTGTTAAATGGGTGAGTGGATAAAGAAGATGTGGTAAATGTATGCGATGGGGTGTTATTCGGCCAAGAGGAAAAAAAAAATCTTTCCATTTGCCACAACATCGATGAGTCTTGAGAACATTATGTTAAATGAAATAAGTCAGAGAGCAACAAATTTTGGGTGATATCACTTCTATGTGGACTCTAACATGGCTGAACTCATACAGACAGAGAATAGAATGGTGGATACCTTGGGCTGGGGGTGGGGAAGACAGAGAGATTTGGGCAAAGGGTACAAATCCAGTCAGAAAAATAAGTTAAGTTCTGGAGATTTAATACACAGCACAGTGATTATAGTTAATAAACTATATATTATATTCTATATATTATGTCCTATATATTATATGGAGATCTTTCTCAACAATGGATTTATGTAAGAATAACCAATAAGCTCATCAGAAGTTGAAACTATCATAAGTCAAAAATGCATTTAACAAAACTAACCTACCAAACATCATAGCTTAGCCTAGCCTACTTATATTCACCTATTAATTTAGCAAAATCAGCTAACCTGAAGCCTATTGTGTAAAAAAGTGTTGAATAACATATGTAATTTATTAAATACTGCACTGAAAGTGAAAAACAGAATGGTTGCATGAGTACAGAATGGTCATACATGTATCTGTTGTTTACCTTGTTTACTGTGTGGCTGACCAGAAGTTGTGGCTCACTACCACTGCCCAGCATCACCAGAAAGTATCGTACTGCAAATCACTAGCCCAGGAAAAGATCTAAATTCAAAATCTGAAGTACAGTTTCTACTGAATCTGTATTACTTTTGCACCATTATAAAGTGGAAAAATCGTAGGTCAACCCATTGTAATTGGGACCATCTGTACTTGAAAGTTGCTAGGAGAATCGTTCTTAAATGTTCTTATTACAAAAATGAAATGAAAACGGATGCTTGGATGGTTCAGTCAGTTAAGTGTCTGACTCTTGATTTCCGCTTGGGTCATGATTTCAGGGTTATGAGATCAAGTCCCGTGTCAGGCTCCACAGTTAGGATTCTCTCTCTCAGCCCCTTGCCCCAGCTCATGGGCACTCTCTCTCTCTCAAATTAAAAAAAAAAAAAAAGTAATTATGTTTTGTGATGGAGGTGTTAACTAACACTATGGCGATAATCATTTTGCACTATATAAGTGTATGAATATCAATTTGTTGTATACCTTAAACTTCCACAATATCCTATATCAATTATATACCTTAAACTTCCACAATGTCATATATCAATTATATCTCAATATAGCTGGAACAAAATTTTAATAATAAAGACCTGTCCCAAGAAGAATCATAACATGATTCAAAACTATGAAAAGTTAGAAATAAGCTAGGGAAAAGATCATATAGGATAAGAAATAATTTGTTTCAGAAAAATTCTTGTACAACCTTTCCTTTCCTATAGGATGAAAGAGACAATGCCTAAAAAATGATTATGTATGCATTTAAAATAGTATTTTAAGAATTATTTTTGACATTTGAAATTGTCTGGGGCACCCGGCTGGATCAGTCAGAAGAGGATGCAATGCTTGATTTCAGGATCATGAGTTTGAGCCCCATGTTAGGTGCAGAGATTGCTAAATAAAATAAAAAGTAATAATAATGTAAAAGCAAAAATGGCTTATTGGATTACATATTCAATATGAAAATTTTGTTTAAAATATTTTTTCAATGCTTAAAATAATATATATTGTGGTAGGCATTTGTCCTATATGTAGCCATCTGTGGTTTAGGACTTGAAATTAAGGCTTAGTATTATGTGAGATCTTGACATCTGGTAAAATGAGAAGGAGCTTGAGTGACCAGTGTAGCTACAAGTTGCCCTTGCCATTCTGCTTTTGTAGATAAGGTCCCCTAGCCAGGCTTATCATGGATTAGCAAACCTTCTTACCACTAGGCACAGTTCCTGCTTATCCCTAAATAGTGGGCTTCACTTCTTTGCTCAGGGATCATTCAAATAAGCCAATCCCATCCTTCTGCTGGAACTAGGAGTCACGCTGCCCTCTTGATACTACAAAGCCTGCCTGCCAGTGTCCTTGCTTATTCACGCTGTTCCTGAGTGTACCCCCCACGTAGACTTGTGTGGCACATGGAGTTCCCCTCTCCCAAGCTGTGAGTATATGTGATTAGTAAACTGCGGTTGATCTCATGGGTCCAGTGTTGGGTACTGGTGTTCAGTCATCCCTGTAACTACAGGCAGAAATCCCTCCCTTACCAATAGAGTGAGTCGTAGGTGATTAAAATACCACCCAACAATTGTTAATTAAACACCCTTTTTATATTTGGTGAAATTCTCAACAAAATACGAAGTGTCAAAGGCAGAAGCTCTTTCTCCAGCGTTCTTTGTAGCTAGGACATGTGTATATGACAAGGCTTCCACCCATCAGGGGCCTGAGTTTGACTGGGAACATGAGTCATTAGGCATTCAAGAAAGTGTCTCTTGAGTGTGGTGGTGGTGGTATCCGACAGTTTATGTACAGCAGTGATGAGGTTCCCTTATTGACCCCTAATTATCAACATGGAAAGTTGCAGTTTTTGTGTAGGTTGAGGTGCTGCAGTACAGATGTAGCAAGAGTATCATGATTAGATCTTGTTTCAGGCTGGATGGCTTTTCACATTGAGTCTCTGACCCTCACAAATCTTGTGAGGACCCAATACCATTTTCTTTACTATTCAAAGTAGGTCAAGTTGGCTGTGCTTAGTACTCTGACCAAAATAATAAATGACATCGGAAAAATTTGCAGGCAGCCAACATCCTTAAGGAAATGGAAAACTGAGATTATATGACCTACTTACATCAGAAGGCTTTGAGAATAAAAATGTTACCAGATAATGGGATTCCTCATCTATAGCAAGTAGTGTTAAAACAAAAGAATTAATTAATTCTTCACCTGTGATTACCTCTAAAGACAGGCTTTAGGAAATAAATGTTTACTGATCTGGCATAGTAGGATATGTGTGAGAAATGCAAGGATTGTGGCATAGGCTGGTTGTTTCTAAGTGCACTGGAGAACTTATAGACTTAAAAAATATGCTCAATATTCAAAATTCTTGTCTTGAGGCATTCAAGGGTAGATAATTTCTTTGATGATATGAAATTATCTTTTACATTTTTCAGTAATGGAACAGTTGTCTTTGACAGTAAGATATAAAATTTTATCCTGAGGGTTACTAAATTATGAAGTCAGTTTAATTTACAGTCTTATTCTTATGATAAGTTTAGGTATTTCTTAAGCAAGATGGAAACCTATGAATTAAAATAGGGCCAAATGAGAGGAATCAGACCATGAGAGTACAAAGACTCCCAGGTTCCATAGAATCTCCTCTATAAGCAGAATCAGTCTCTTCCCTCTGTCATGAGCCTTTCCCTGCCTTGCTTGGAGACTTCTAAGAAGCTTGCCTAAGGGAATCCACTTTTCCTCATGCGTACCTGTACCTCCTTTCAGTATAACTGAAAGTTATAAAAAAGTTATAAAGCTTTCAGTATAACTTGAGTCCAACATCAGCATATCTCAAGGGGCCACTTTCCAATAAATCAGAGAGGGGAAAAGTTATATACCAGATAACTATAAACACTTTATTAATTTGTGATGGCAAAAGTCTAGGGAATGAATTCTGAAGGGCCTAGATTAAAAGAGAGATAGTTTCATGTGTGTTCATTTTGAAAAAATTCATGGAGTTCTTCATTGTTACATATGCTCTTTCCTGTATGCATATTTCATTTCAACAAAGTTTGTAAACATCAATAAATCAGCATGTTTTATCAAATCTGAACATGATACTGACCCAAGTAAACCTTTTGTCTTGTTTTCCTTTCTGCAAATTGTTCCCCAGTGACTTTTGAATTCACCTTTTGTACATATCTGAATTGCTTCTGACAAACACTAAAGAAATTCATCTCCTTTTATAGGTGCTGGCCTCTGTAATTGAAACAAAGCAGTTATTTCTAAGATTTGAGTAGAAAAGGGTTCCAGATGTATAAGCAGCCTCTTCCTCTTTGTCAGTGTTTCCGTCTCTGGAGTGTAGTCCATGGATTGCTGCTGCCACTCTTACCTCCCGACTTTTTACCACCCTGACTCTGGCACACAGAAGCCCTTTCAGTTGCTTCCACTCAGAAAACCCAAGACAGGCTGATATTTTCTTCCTTTTCCTTCCTTCCTTCCTTCCTTCCTTCCTTCCTTCCTTCCTTCCTTCCTTCCTTCCTTCAAGATTTTTATTTATTTAGTTGACAGAGAGAGAGAACACAAGCAGGGGAAATGGCAGGCAGAGGGAGAGAGAGAAGCAGGTTCCCACTGAGCAAGAAACCAGATGCAGAGGCTTGATCCCAGGACCCTGGGACCTGAGCCGAAGGCAGACACTTAATGGACTGAGCCACCCAGGCACCCCAGGCTGATATTTTCCCAGTACATTTTACTAAATAGGAATAAAGAAGTACAAATAGAAATATGGGGTGGGGGATAAGCCTGCATTGCAATAGTTAGGTTTCCAATATGGATCTCTAACTATTTGCTCTTTATTCCCACCACCCCCCACCCCACTTCCATCACTTCTATTGCATATACTTCATTATATGCAGAAGGGTTGGCAGTAGGTGACCTCAGTATTTAGTGTATAGCTTACAACATGTTAAGATAGGATCACGGTGGAGCTGGAGGGGGAATGAATATTTCTGAGGCATCCTGACTTGAAATCAAATGTAATAATTAATGAGGTTTGGGTTATCTCATAGACTGAGAGTATTGTATTCAAATGATAAACAATGGCATAATGTTGGGTGAGAAAATAGTGTTGAAAGTTTGAAAAAGAAGGGTATAGGTGTTTACATTGAGCAGCAAAGCATAGTTGATGGGCACATTTTGTATCTGTGGCTGACTTTATGTTTTTGAATATCCTTTCAATATTGTGGGAAGCCATAATTATATTAACCATTCTCCTCTGCACCTAGGACTGAGGCATGTGATTTACTCAGATGCATCCCTAGAAGTAATTAGGTGAATTAAAACCATCACTTTGAGGCAAAAAAATAGAGACATGAGTCTTTTATTTTCTCATGAAATAAACGGGTTCTAATTTGAGAGTGTGTTCTTAATGTAGGATCTTTATAAACCAAAAGACTAGTATGAAACTAGGTGAAAAGGAAGCTAGATTTTATCCATTTCTGAAGTTGGAACTTTATAGGTATCCTCTGTAATACTGCTTTACAGATTATAGAAGTTCAGTGAAGAGTATTTATATTATTATTTTAAAAATTACTCAAGTACATTGGCAGATACTCCATGTCAATGTTAGTTTGACAGGATATATGTTAATGTATGTCAAACCAGCATATACTGAGGGAGTTCACAGCATTTGTAGTTTAAATTCTATAATAGTGGGATAAGGAAAGGGAATGTAGGGAAAATGAAAACATCCCACCCTGGAGCTGGGAAATATTTTGAATCTGACTTCACAATTAATAGGAGGAGAGAATGAAATTTTCCTAAAGCGTGAATTCAAAATTCCACAGGTTCTTGCCAGGCGGGTGCAGTCCATGGGCCAGCTGCAATAGTTGTGTTAGAGCCAAATCCGGAGATAGAAGAGATAAGAGTAACATGGGAGCCAAATATGTAACTTAGAAAAAGCAGAGGTTTCTAAAAGGAAAAGTGTGAGGTGCCCAAGAAATCACGTTTGTTGTCAGAATGAAATTTGGTGCTCCGATAAATTAAAATGTTACTTTACTCCATGTAATGAAAGATAACATGTTCCTCCAACCTGTGTCCTTCATAGTAAGCCATTAGTCAAAATCCCCAAAGGGACACTCAGAAAATCAGAGATTTTTTAAAAAATTTCAATTAAATTTTATGCTTAAATACTTGTGGATATCAGACTTTTAAAAAAATGTGTACTTATTTTCTGTATCTTTATGAAGGACAATTTTTTTCTTGTCAGCACAGAGATGGAGAGAAATGGTGGTTCTTGAAATAATGTTAAGGAGACCATTAGATGAATTTAAGTCAAAGTAAAATATGTGAGGACTGAGGCTGAGTGACTTAACCGTGGTTTCCCTTGTTTCCCTGACTCACTTCCTTTTCATGCATTTAAATGAGACTAGTCAACCAGTAAAGATTTTGAAAAGAAAACCTATCTCTACCATTCATGTTGACTCTTTGACAAATCAAAGGGTGATATTTACCTCGTGGTGCTATGGGTTGGAGGAAAAGCTTCCTGTAGAATGGTGTATTTGATCTCTAATTAGAGATAAACATCATTTATCTCTAATTGGCCCATGCAGTCTCAGTATATCCCCCATCAAAAAAAAAGACCCCCCCCATCTTGGATGCTCAATGATGGGAACAACAGAGGGTGAAGGTGTGAGGCACTTGTCTAAATGGAAAGAGTGAACTGTGCCATCCTCAGTCCTGCTTCCAGACTCTTATAAAAAGATTTCAAGCACCATAAAACCTTTTGAGTTTTGATCTATTCTGTTGTATTGAGGTAAACAACTTTATTCTATGAGTTGCTTTAGAATAC
The DNA here is from genome assembly GCF_010015895.1 of Lontra canadensis. Taxonomy (NCBI): domain Eukaryota; kingdom Metazoa; phylum Chordata; class Mammalia; order Carnivora; family Mustelidae; genus Lontra; species Lontra canadensis. The sequence goes on from NW_022630996.1 coordinate 26,265,748, forward strand.
ACCCAAGCATAGAAGTCTATCTAGTCCCAGTTAGGACCCTGCTATTATGGGTTTAGAAGGACTAAAGTCATGTTTGCAGTTGAATTTTATAATTCTGAAATTCTTTCTCACCACCTGCTCTGATGGTCCAGTCACCTCCGCCCCTGGTCTGGTCTGTTTCTGTTAACGTGACACCTGGCTTCCCTGGGGTGGTCTGCTCTACATCTGAATCATTCAGCAAATAGTCACTGAGCAACTGTAAGACGTCAGACTCTGTGCTGGTTGCTAGGGATGCAGAGTTAAATAACTCCCCATCCTCTTGCATTACCCGCAGTCTGGTGGTGTGGAAACAGCGATCCATTCCTTTCTCTTGACAAATTCTTTGATACCTAGAAGGCTTAAATGATAGTTTTAGCAATGAACTGAAATAAAGAAAAAGCAGAAGACATGTCTTAAAAATAATAAATAAGATGAGATGGCATGACAAGTCACATGAGAATGTTTCTGAGTTGTATCAGAAGACTTAAAAAAGAATTTTAGCTGCAGTTAGATTTTGGTCAGTAGTTTGTAAGAACCTGCAGAATTCTCAGTTCCACCCAAAATCTGAGGCTAGTTTTGTCACTTGGTGGAGATTTCCTACCTAGTCCATGTAATGATACATTTTATTCCCTACGGTTCTTGCCCTAGTCCCAGCATAAGATAAATAAGCATCATTTTCTTGTCTCCAAGTATTCCTCCTTTGAATTTTATTCCACATTGAAATGACCTTGTGATGTTTTCTCTCCTCTTCAATTCCTTCCCCACCAATCACAGCTCTGTGCTCTTCTGGCTTCTCATAGGTTGTCTCCTACTTTCGTAAGCCCCCCCCCCAAGTGCCATGATGAAGACACTTGAAGTCTTTTTCCCTCAGTTCCTCATATTTAAATAGGGACAGCATTATATATTCATTGTGGTATTTTTATTAATGCTTTCTGATTTTACTATTAAAGACTGGCAAATACCACACCAGTTAACTGCCATTATTCAAGTAGTCAATTATCATAATATTGAAAGCACATATATTGGGTGACTAGAAGCAATGTGGTTTAATTTATTGGCATTTATATGGTAGTTCATATATAATGTTACTACATTTTTACATTTTAAAATTCCAAGATGCTTGGTGATACTTGTGTCTAAAACAGTATGGGAAGTATAGCCTATATTTAATAACTGCTTGCTGATTTATAAATATTGATCTGATGACTTCTTCATTTGCCTGTAGCATCTATAATCTGGCACCTTTGTTAATGGCAAAGAGATTTCACCATAAAATTATAGTGGCAATGAAAGAGAATGTTTTTAGCATTATATAATAAAATGGAAATGGAACATTTTAAAGCTTTATTATCCATTCTGTGTTCAATTTAATTTTTTGGCTCTGTAGGTTGCAAAAACCCAAACTTCTAGGTTGTAGGAAAGAAGATTTCCATATTTTTATTACAGTCTTTTACGCAACTAATACATAAGAGTATTCTCATTGTAAAATTTAATCAGTTGAGAATTATATCTTCAGCATTTCTTCAGCCCTCTCCAACCCTCCTCGCTTTCCCAAAGTATATTATTAATAGTTTGTTGCATATCCTTCCAAAGCCCTTTCTGGGCATTTATGCAAAGTCACACACACTTTCACAAATGGGATAAGACTTTATATATTGTTTTTACAAGTTTATTAAAAGAATCTACAATGTCTTGTGGATCTTACATGTAAGCATATAAATTTTGCTTATAATTATTGCATAGTTTCATGGTATAGGTGTATCATAATTTAATCCTCAATTGATTAGTAGTCAGATAATTACCTATTTTTTTGCTCTTAAAATAATGTTTCATAAAAGTTCCTGTTGATGCTTTTTTTTTGGTAACCAGTTTTGACATTTATTTAATTTTTATGTACCACAAGTCTCAAAAAAGTAAAGTGGACCCAAACCCTTTTTTAAAAAAATTAATTAATTTATTTGAGAGAAAGGGAGAGAGACAGAAAGAGAGTATGCACAAGCAGGGAAATGGGCAGAGGAACACAGAGAGAGAGAGATACCAAGCAGCCTCCACACTGAGGGTGCAGCCCTGTGCTGGGCTTGATCTCATGACCCTGGGACCATCACCTGAGCCGAAACCAAGAGTTTGAAGCTTAACAAAGTGAGCCACCCAGGCACCCCTCAAGTCTTTTTTAAAAAACACCTTTATTGAGGTATAATTGATATGCAAAAAGCTATACATGTTTAATGTATATAATTCAATGAATTAGAACATTCAGTCATGATAACCATCACTATAATCATGATAAGAGACACATGCAGCACCTCTCAGAGTTCCCATGTGTCCTTGAGGGATTTTTGTTTTAAGAACACAACATGAAATCTATCCTCTTAACAAATTTGGAAGAGCACAATGCCATATTTTGATGCACGTGTAAAATTTTTTTCCAGAATAGATATATAAGTGGAGCTGATGGCCCAAAAGATACAAACATTTTTAATTCACATAATCCTGCCTTTAAAATGCTATTTTTTGTACTCCCACATCTGGTTCTCTAGTATATCTGACATAATGTCTGATCTCCTCCCAGAATCCTTGACTGCCTTGCTGATCGCATTCCTAGTCTAATCTGAATTTTCCAAGATGTTGCAGGGGATCTCAGGAGGGTACCTAGGGTCATCATTTGATCAACTCTGCTATCTCCATTTCTTTGTGTACATAGATGGGCTCTGGAAAAAATCAGATGTGCTGCTTCCAATGCCAAACATAAGGAATTTCACACTGTTTCTTTTACTCCTTTTGGAACTTGCTAGGGGATTCAAATATAAGGAAGGTACTTTCTCTTTTCTGCTGGATAATGGTGGGGGAAAATCCTTTTATCTTATATTTGGCTATAGATATAAATGTAGGTATGTAGAAAAACTTACTTTTTTAAACCAGAGAATATACATTTCTTTCAACACCATGTAACACTTATAAAAATGCCTAAGATCCTTTTTAAGGTAACAAAGAAAACTTTTTAATTCCAAAAAGTAGAATTATACAGGCTGCATCTTCTTCTCTCAAAGCTAAATTTAGTTAGATTCTTGAATAAAAAAAAAAAAGGGGGGGGGAAGAAAAGAAAAAAGAAAGGAAGCAAGCAGTGGATGATTTATATTGACATGTTTGTTGAGGTTAAGCCTTTATGTTTTAGGTAACATAGCCTTGAAATACATTTTTTTTTAATTGGTTAAAAATAGAAAAGAAGCTCTAAAGATAAAAAACAAGGCAGGGTTTTACACAAATTTCTAAGTCCTTGGTAGATTAAGATGGTTAAAGGTAAATGGATGTAACATTTCTTGAATAAATTGGGCTTATTAGTGTGTAATACTAAACAACATTATTTTTTTTACCATAGTTTCTTCAAGCTCAGGCTCAGTTAATAAGCTTTGCCTCACTGTTGAATGATCTCTCAGGTGGGTCACTGAGCCATAAGGACAATCACAATTCAGTAGTGACAATGTACAGTCCAAGGTAATAATCAGAACTCCAAATTTCATTTGAGGTAAAGCTCTCTCTGTGAGAGGTGGGGCGGAGCAAAGGGCAGTCCATGGCACATAGTCTCTCCATGTTGGGGTCCTTTCATATCTTCAGGCTGTTGTCTTATGTGAGGGCCCTTTTAAAACTTCTCAAGTATGCTCCTTCCCAGGGAACTATCCGGCTCTTGTCAGGCATCCTTGCCTTGTGGTTATTTGGCTTGAGGTGAGGGGATACAAATGAAACTTCTCTTTAAACTATTCAGTACTTCATTCTTCATTCTTTAATCACTGAAGGTCTACAATCACAGAAGGTGTGTGATCTGACTTTCATGGGGTCTGAAGCTGATTCAGTTTTTCAGGGATGTTTAAAAAAAGAATACAAAAGAACAAATGCGAAATTAGGAATGAATGCGAATATTTGCTAAGAAGGTGAAAAGAAATCAGAACTAATGACAAATTTTAAAAAGCTTACAAGCGCCCTAAACTTCACAGAATTAAAAAATAGCGTTTTAATGCTATTTTATGCTATGACTCCCGCACCTCTGAAATACCTTTTTCCCTATGATTTTTGGCTGCATATATTCTTCAATCTCCTCTTCATATGCCAATGATTTAGAAATGTCATTTTCAATAGATATATTAGAAAGGAATTTCTATTTCTGCTTTGTCATGGTTAATTAAAATTTCTTTTATTATTAGTTTAGAAGTTCCTTCCACCTTTATGCTTCTTTATTGGAACTGCCATATACATTTTTAGAATTCTTATAAAATGTGGGAAAACCACTATTAAGTTTCTTTCATATATGAGCTGTTTCACATATGAGCTGTAAGATTTCCAGTTTTCTGGTGCAGTGAGTTAATATTAAATGCTCTTTTAATGGACAGTTTTTGTTGTCTGGGGAGACACCTGTGCAAGTGAGGGGGCTTGAAGTTTAATCTTCATGATTTTGCAGTAATCCACTGTGACCTGCTAATGTTGGGGGAATTGGTTTATAATCTCTTGGAATATATCATCTGGGTCATCCAGTCCCTTGATTTGGGATGCTAGAACTCTCAGCACCTAATCTATTGTTCTTAGCCTTTAGGACCTCAATTGAAACAGATACTTTAAATGGTAATACATAATAATATATGGGACCTGAATAAGAGGATTATGTTAGTTTAAAAGACTGAATCAAACTGTACCCTACAGACCCAGAGACTAAATATCCACCTTTCAAACCATGGGAATTATAAGACATTGTATGGGTCATAATATCTGACAATGATGCAATAAAACTAGAAAGTCGTTATACAGAAATATTAAAAAGGTCAACCACTCATACACTTAAAGTTGTTTTTCTCAGTAACTGTTGAACCATGAAGGAAATAAAAATTTATAGTTACTTAGAAAATAGTATTAATGAAATCATTACATATAAAGATCTATGGGATAGAGTTGTAACTAGAGGCAAATTGATGATCTTCCTGATATGAAGAATTTGAGAGGCAGGGCGGGAGCTAGGGGTTAAGGGGTAGGGTGGTTGGGTTATGGACATTGGGGAGGGTATGTGCTATGGTTAGTACTGTGAAATGTGTAAGCCTGACGATTCACAGACCTGTACCCCTGGGGCAAATAATACATTATATGTTAATAAAAATAATTAAAAGGAAGACAAATTGAAATTATTAAATATTTTTATTATTAAGCAAAGAGAATCAAAATCAATTGTCCATTAACTAACTAATTAATTAGTAGTGACTACCTCTCACAAGGATTTGTTTTTTTTCTAAACGTACATAAGCTTTGATATCTTATAATATAATCAAGCATACATTAGCCTATTTATGTGGTAATATTGGTTCACAGAAGAAGACTGAACTAAAAGTTAGGAGAATCTGAGGGTGAAATGTTTGTATTTTGAACTTACTTTATTAGACATTTCCTGCTCATGACTTGGTGAGCCTGGCATATGCTTGTGTATCTGTAGTTAGTACAATAGGTTCCTAACTTCATTATGTTTGGCTTACTTTATACTGAAGTGTATATGGGATTGGGGAGTTTACAGTAACAGAGGGAAATGTGTGAGCCCTTAGACACATGACATAAAACTTCTTATGGAAATGTTTGTAATAGTTCTTGGTAGAAACCTCAAGAAATATTAAGTTATAAGAATATTGGTTGATTTCCTATGGCTATAACACCTTTTTTCTCCAAGCTTTTATTTTAAATGGACTGGGGCACCTGGGTGGTGGAGTCAGTTAAGTGACCAGCTCATGATTTTGGCTGAGGTTATGATCTAATGGGTTGTGAGCTGGAGTCCCATGGGCTGCTGCTTGAGATTCTTGCCCTCTAACCCTCCCGTCACTGGTGCATGTGCAGGCATGCTCTCCCTCAAATAAACAAAGAAATCTTAAAAAATAAAATAAAATGGATAGAGGCTACATAGAGGTAGAAATATTTACTATCTTTTGTTTTTCTATTTTTGTTTTGCATGTATTTTTAGTGCTTTTTTGTTGTTTTATAATCTTAAACAAAGGTCCTAGATGGGTTTTGCTCGCTCAGAGAAGAAAGCACCTCAAATAGAGGTCTTTCATAGAATGATTCATTTTAATTTGGGGGACTTCATTTACTCATCACAAAAATGTTTTCAATAATAATGACACTTTCTTTTAAATGTAGACACAGTGTGGGGTCTACGGATGGCATGGTCAGTTAAGCATCTGACTCTTGGTTTTGGCTCAGGTCATGATCTCAGGGTCATAGAATCAAGCCTGGCATTTTTTCCAATGTCTTCCTTTAAAAATTCAGGTTGTCTTTACCATAGCCAAAAGTTTTATTTAAAATATGTGTAGATTCAAAGTTAACTTCTTGCTCCCTTAACACTTAACTGGTTTTGCTCACTACTCTATAGATAACCCATAAAACTTCGCATAATTTACATCTTGAACAAAAGTTTAGTAAATTTAGTGCTATTGTTTCTACTGTGCTCAAACAGTTATTTCCATTTACTCAAAGACTGTAAACATCAGGCCCAAGACCTAGACTTTTGCATGAAGAGAATTTGGAGCTCCTTTTAACACAACAACTAAATTTGAGATATTCCAGTTAAAAAAAAAAACAAGATATGGTGAATTTTTATCAGAAATCCTCTCCTTCAGATATTTAAGAAATCTTGTCTTACATTTGGTATCAGAGATGATATATTATCTTAGTGGGTTAATAACATTTCCTTCATGCAAACGTAACATTATTCCTATAAGTTAGCATCCTTTTTCCTAAGAAATTTGAGGTCATAATTATGGCTTTATTTTTTCATTTTCTAAAAGATTTTATTTACTTATTTGAAGGAGAGAGAGAGAGAATACGAGTGAGCGCATGAGCAGGGGGAGTGGCAGAGGGACAAGCAGATTCCCTGCTAAGTGAGGAGCGCTATACCGGGCTCCATTACAGGCTCCATCCTCAGATCATGACCTGAGCCAAAAGCAGATGCTTAACCAACTGAGCCCCCAGGCACACACCATCATTATGTTAAAATTCTTGATTTAAAGTGGCAATCTGGAAAAATAAAGCTACAACTTTTTTTTTTTCTTACAAACACTTCAAACTCTGAGAAAGATGAAGCCTAAACAAAGAACAATACTGTTATGAGTCATGTATTTATAAAAAAGGAACTATAAAGTATTAGTGCACAGGCACATGCTGCCTAATTACACAGGAGGTTCATTTGAGGCTAGAGCGGGCAAATGGGCTTACTGTGCTGTTCCCAGATTGCCTCAGGGTACAGTTTCCTGTGTGTCCTGGCAAGTGAGTGTGAATGAGACCCTTCCTCCAAGCCACCAGAGCACAGTGGGAGCAAACTGCTTCGATCTGGACTGCAGAGGTAGAATGAAGTGGGTTCACAGCCTCTCCTCCCAACATGTAACCAAGAAAAAAAAAAGTTAAAATTCAGCAGCAGCTTAACAAGAAAATTCCTACTCCTTCTCTCCATAAATTTGAAAAGTAGTTACCTTAGAGGAAGCTAGGGAGAGAGAGAAAGCTTCTTTCAAAACATCATGTCACTCCTCCATGCAAAACCCTTTAGTGGCTTCCCATCTTCCTCAGTGTAAAAGCCCAAGTCCTTAAAATGTTTTCCTGGCTTCTCTAGATCCTGCCTCCCACTACCCTTCTGACCTCATTGCCTATGAGTCTTGATGGCCTCCTCATTCTTCTTCAAACATGCCAATCACTTTTCCAGTGCTGGGCCTTTGCATTTATAGTTCCTTGGCCTGGAGAGCTCTTCTCTTGGATAGCATGGCTCATTTCTCTACTTTTTTCAAGTCTGTAGGTCATATGTCACCTTACCAGAGGTCCTTTCAGACCACCCTATCCAAAATACTAAGCCCTGTCACTTTCTATTATGCTTGCTTCATTTTTCTTCATCATACTTATATCACCTGGCTTATGTATGTTTTGTTATTTATTCATTGTTGTCTCATTCCCACTAGAAGGTAATCTTCATGGGGTAGGTACTTGGTCTATTTTGCTCACAGCTATAAACCCAAAAATGGATTTGGCAAAGAGTTGACTCAAAAAAATATGTTGAATGAGTGAATTCTGGTGTGGACAGAGTTCTAGCCATGCTTCTGTTCTGCAGAAGCAATCCTCTGTTAATAGTGTGAACCCACAATGTAATGACATTCTCACCAACTTCTTCCACAGGAAGAGAAATGGCCTGACCAGGCATCATTGGAAGGCCAAGAGAAAAATAATAGGAAATACTTTGAGTATATAAGCTCTCATTGTATGATCTCAGCAAAGGCAAAAAGGGTCCCAAGAACCTGCTTGTTTGTAGGGATTGATGCTGAGATGGAGAGAGAAGGGGAAGTTTAAAGAAGTGAATGGATCCCTGGCTGAATGAAGTGAACTTTCTTACAGTTTCTTTAAAAGTATTTCAGAAGGAAATAAAATATGTGTCTTTGTTCGAACACTGCCTTTCCCCACCTCTATAGCCTCAAAATACAGAAAATAGAGAATTTCACATCTCAGAATTAGACTTAAAGTCATATCAAGAGATGGGGAGGGTGGCTTTCAAATAGATTTACCACACAATATCTATTGTCATGTTAAGAAGGAATAAGATGGGGGCATCTGGGTGGCTCAGTGGGTTAAAGCCTCTGCTTTCAGCTCAGGTCATGATCCGAGGGTCCTGGGGTCAAGCCCCTCATCGGGCTCTTTGCTCAACAGGGAGCCTGCCTCTCTGCCTGCTTGTGATCTCTGTCTGTCAAATAAATAAATAAAATCTTAAAAAAAAAAAAAAGAAGGAACAAGATGTAGAAATACGATCCATCAATCAGTAGCTAGATAGAGTTATGTGTAAATGTGGACATGGCCTAGAAGAGACAAAATGATGAACTACATCTGGAGGAAAATGTCAGAGAATAGAAGACAACCTAATATGAGTGCTCTGAGTTTATTTAAAACAACAAAAAAGGAGGTGCCTGGGTGGGTCAGTCAGTTAAGCATCTGACTCATGATTTTGGCTCAGGTCATGATCTCATTCATGGGTCATGAGATTGAGCCTCGGGTTGTGAGATCAAGCCTTGCATAGGGCTCTGTGCTCAGCGGGGAGTCTGCTTGGGATTTTCTCTCTTCCTCTGCCCCTACCCACTGCTCTCTCTCTCTCTCTCTCAAATAAATAAATAAATAAATAAATAAATAAATCTTTTAAAAAAACAAAGACAAAAAACTCGTAAAATTGTGAATTTGAAAATAAATGTGAAATATAACAATAGGATGATATCAAGAGGGCAATTACTAAGTAAGCAAATTATTAATACCAAAACTACTGTTTAATAAAGTGGAAATAACAAAATACAAAATACATATGGCTGGAAATATAAATTCTTGTACATAGGAAAAATTTAGATAACCTCAATGCCCATAGGGATTTAAAAATTATAGAAATGATGATAAAGTGAGCAAATAAAATTCACTATGAGAATTCTAGAGGTCCCCAAAGTAGAAATGCCAACAAAAGGAAGAGAATTTTATTAAAAAATGTAGGGGAAACTTCCTCTGAAATTAAGGAAGAATAAAGAATGTAGATCATTAAAAAAAATCAATACATAGCAATATAGGTATATATAATTGAAATAATTAAACTTTGAGGAAAAAGAAAATAATTCTTTGGGCACCTAGAAAGCAAAGGAAGTTAATAAGAGCTGGGATTGAGATAGCTTTTGTCTTCTGTAGTAGCATCCAATGCCAGGAAACAGGGGAATAATGACTGCAGAGTTATGAGATCAGAGATTTTAACCAGAAATATTATAATTTGCCAAAACATTATTTGTTTATAAAAGTCAAATTTTCCAGCATAGGAGAATGCAGGGAATATAGAGTCCATGAGTCCTGGAAAAGCCTATTTAATCTCAAATTTTTTTCCACTTTTACTGAGATATAAATAAAATCTTAAATATTTAGTGTACATCGTGGTGATTTGATAAATGTATGCATTGTGAAAGAATTCCTCTAAACTAGCTAATTAATGTATCTATCACCTCACGTATCTATTTCTTTAAATGGTGAGACCATTTAAGTTCTCTTGTAGCATATTTCAATTATACAATACATTGTTATCAACTGTAGTAATTATGTTACACATTAGATCATCAGATCTTATTTATTGATAGCACCTTTTTTTTTTTTTTTTGAAGATTTTACTTATTTAAGAGAGAGAGAGACAGAGAGATCATTAGCGAGGGGAGGAGCAGAGGGAGGGAGAAGCAGACTTCCTGCTGAGCAGGGAGCTGGATGTGGGGCTTGATTCCAAGACCTCGGGATTCTTACCTGAGCTGAAGGCAGACACTTAACCGACTGAGCCACCCAGGAGCCCCTTGAATAGTTTTGTAAAACTAAGTTTTGAAAAACTACCGAGATTTAAAGGAGGGGAAGGAGGTTCACTGAGAAAGGAAGTACTTACTATCTCTCGATTTTCATTTGGACAGCTATTACCTTCTAATTTCTAAAACACACAGATTCTAAGGAAACAAAAAACAAAACAAGCTAAACTAACAACCATCTGGAAAATACAACACAGTCATTGGAACAATGGTTCTTGGGCAATTTTATCTGCAACTTTTCTTAAGTACTATATTTGTGTTATCATTCCTCTTTCCCCTGCATTTTTGTTTTCCTTTTTTATTCATCTCCCTCAAATATCATAGCCTGGACCACTCTTTTATAAAGAAAGAATGCTTCCAGTTTATTCCTCCATTACTACATATTCTTGACTTCATAGGTCTCAACAGGGATGCCTGGGTGGCTCAGTCAGTTAAATGTCTGCCTTTGGCTCAGGTCATGATCTCAGGGTCCTGGGATCGAGTCCTGCATCGGGCTCCTTGGTTAGCAGGGAGTCTGCTTCTTTCTCTGCCTGTCACTGCTCCCCCCTCTCTGTCTCTGAGAAAGAAATAAATAAAATCTTAAATAAGTAAAATAAAAAAATATATATATTATATATGTACATATATCAACAGAGACTGAGGAGGCTTAAGAGGCCGAGGAATCCATTCTGCTCCTCTGCTTGACTTCAAGGCTGTCACCTTGAGCCATACCTCGGAGCACAGCTTTGTGGGTGCCATAATAGAGTACTAGGTGAGAGGAAGTCTTATAACTCATTTCAAAAAATTTGCTCATTTTACAGATAAGAAAAAATCCTAAGGATCAGACTTTATAAAAAGTGTCTTACACTGGGTGCAAACTGGAGTCCAGGACTGTGATTTCCAGGTCCAGTCAACTTCACCACCAAGTGCCATGCCAACTGTTTGGCATCCTGTTGGAGCATAGCCAAGTCCTATATTAGCCTCTGGTATTCAAGGTTGTTGTTCCTGTTGTTTTCTTTCTTAACATGGTTTCTCCATCTGCTGATTCTTTAGCTGTGAAGTCCTCAATCTCATCCACTGAGGAGCCAGCTACATTAAATAAAAATATGGCCATGAACCAATTGGCTAGCCCTACTCTTAGCCCAGCCCCCAAGTTGAATGACCTTGTCGGGTTTTACTCTCACTCTTTACCAGGGACATCAGTATCACCTCAGCTATTCTTAAGCAAATCTAATAATTCCATAATGTAGGGGATCTCAGGGAATGACTGATTCTCTGGGGCATGTTTCTGTGTGCATGGCTTGTTCTTTTCAGTGACCTCCCTGTGAGTTTCTGGAATGTGAAGACTGCTTTCTTATGAAGAAACCACTGGCCTACATACTTCTAGTTCTTTAAAAAACTGTTAACAAGGGGCACTGCTGTAACCAACAATATAAACTCTTGGACTGTTTCCTGGTTATCTTTCTGCCTGTTCTTTATCCACCAGCCTGAAAAGAGTGGTGAAATTTTGTGAGCTAGATAAATAAACTGAATAAATGAACAAATAAGTACACTGAAAAATAAGCACTAAACTGTGAACCCAATGCTTCCATAACAGACTTTCTGTTGCACGACTTCCATCAAAAATATCCTTTTTCTCCTAACCACTTCTCATTTCTAACACTCTAGCCTTCCCTTAAACCTTCCTTTCTTTCCTCTACTCGTCCCCTTTCCTTCTTCCCTCCCACTGCCACATTTCCTTTTTTAAGTCCTCAAAAAAAAAAAAAATTGAAATGTACTGATGCTGGATTGCTATCTAATGCTGGGTTGCTATCAGTTAACTATCACAAATAATACTTAGATGTAAATTTTGACATTTTGGTCAAATTTCCTCATGGTTATATATATATATATATATATATATATATTTGTAGTATCAACATGAATGTAGAAAAGCGACGAGTGTGTTGGTATGTGTGTTTGTGTATGTGTGACAGTGACAGGTATAGAAACAAAGACAAAAAGAGGCAGAGACATTTCAAATGAATATTATTTGGCAACATTTAAAAAAAAAACAAACATTTGGGTGCATGTGCCCCTTTGAAGCTGACATTGTGGAAAGACACAACTTGTGTGTGCACCTTCATAGTGTGCTCAGGACACCATGCTTCTTCCACTCAGCATTATACTGAATGTACATTATTATGTTATGCTGTTAGGTGGTAACTCTCACTGCGAATGTATTCCACTGTGTGAATATAGCCATACTGTTAGATTTCCATTTATCTTTTGACCACCAATCTCTGTTGGCTAGAGAGTTGGAAAGGATTTTCATATGTAATTGATATCCTGCTTCTCTTGATCAGTTTCCTGATGTCTTCTGATCACTTATGACTGCTCTCTTTTTGAGGCTGACAGTCATTGTATTTCCATGAGAGCACTGCTGGCTCTGAGGCAAATCCAATCATAGTTCTCTTTTTGTTTTCCTTGCTCATTCTTTCCTGAATTCTTCTGCTACTGCATATATATACATATATATATATATATATATGTATATATATGTGTGTGATCTATTTATCTATCTAAGGTTTATGTAACCCACACACACCTTTTTCATGCTTATCTCATATGCCAGTTATTCTAATTTTTTTATATTGGGCAAAATGGGAGGTAATTTGGAGACATTTATATGGAACTTGTTGAAAAAAATTATATATTTTTATTTATTTAATTACAATAAAATACAACATGTTAATGAAGAAATTAAGTATGGTCTATATAAAGATGACAAATATTCGTAGTTTTTTAAATGAGAAACTTAAGTTTGCTTTGGTGAAAGAATCTGATATTTTTGTGTCACATTTTATAACTCAAGTGTCTATAAATTTCCTATTCAAGTCTTATTAATGATGCAAAGTCTTGATAATTACCATCAATGAGACACTTTTTTGGTGCAAGTGTTAGAAGTATTAAAACCATTAAAATATTATAACAGTTTAAATTATATTTGAAAAATTAACAATCTCTTTATTTTTCACTGACAACTGTAACATTGAAATTTCCTTTGCTAATGAGTCTAGATTTTTAATCCAATAGAATTTTTAAAATATCAAGTATTTGAGATAATGACAAAGCTCTATTTTGGGACACGCCTACCTACACATCAGAGAAGCAATCATACAGCCAGCACATCAACTGAAAACAGAAAGAAACATCCAATATATGGGAAGCTATAAATGTGGGGTCACTGTCCAGATCTATCTTCTTCCTAATATCCCATCTGGCCCCCTTCCTCCTCTCTCCTAACCTTCTACCAGGTTCACTTTAAGCTATTTGGCCTCTTGGCCTCATAATGGGTTGATTTGTGGCTCCCCAGCAGATATGTCCATGCCTTAATTCCTAGGTAGATGTTACCTTATTTGGAGAAAGTGTCTTTGTGTACATGATTAAATTAAGGGTCTTGAGATGAAGTAATCATTCTGGATTGTTTGGATGGTCACTAAATCCAATGACAGATGCCTTTATAAGAAGCACACAGGAGAGATTTGACATGATGAGGAAGTAATGGGACCTCAGAGGCACAAATTGCAGTGATGCAGCCACAAGGCCACCGTCAAAGAATGCCAGCCACCCCTGGCCTTGCAAGCTGCCCAAGGGCTGAGACAGACAGGATAGTGTAGCATGGCCAGTGAGCCCTCTTGACACACTGTCTTTGGAGTGGCCAATAGGGCTACTAGCATTCAACTCACCCTCTAGTAGTGATGCAGTTTCTTCTCACTAGGATTATTGACAATCTGTATTGGAAATAACAATTGTTTTCTAGAAAATAGCCATAGTTTTGGTAGGAAAAAATATAGGTTTATGGTGGATCAGTACCAGGAAAATCACCCAGCAAAAAATATCCCTGACTTTTATTTTGAATTTTATTAAAGCACTCTTTGAGCATAAAGACCCTGAAGAGGTGGCAGATGGTGGTGGAAACCCTTCTATATTCGGGTTTAGAATTATCCTAAATTCATGTGTTAGTGTATTTGAACTTCATCTTTATTAGCTCTCTGACACATTACTTTTTGAGACATAACAAAAGTTTTGAGAAATTTTCTTCAGATCACTTCACATCACAGTTTGGTCTTTGCAGTTCCTTTGCATCAACCCTCTCTGTCTCTGCCTCCCCTGGCCCCCACCATGTGCTTCTCCCCAGGTAACACTCCTCCTGCCTCTTCTAATAGCCTCTGTGCCAACTTTTCTGAACTTCATACTAGGAGGAGGGTATTTTCCCACAGTGGCCAATTGTTCCATCTTATTGAAGAATTTTATAAAGAAAACACCAAAATAGACCATTTGGTAATTTAAAATTAGTGATTGGTGAGCTTTTGGGGTTCCTGCACTGCAGTGATCATCTTATAGATTCCACAGTTCTTGGGGCAGAGTGGTAGAGAGGAAAGTAGATTCCCTTCTTCAAGGCCAGAACAGGGGAATGTTAAACACAAGCAGAACATGAGGAGTGGCTAAGAGTGGCTTCATGGGGTGAGAGAAATGACAGCAGTCACAACAGCAGTGCAGAGGACATTCATTTCTAAAATTATCATTGTGTGAACACTGCTGGTGAAGTCCTCTCATCCCAAGGAATACTGTCTGAATTGTAGTTGAGAAGTACTAGGACTGACCCTTTGGATATAAGTAAGCATTCTTGTAACTTCTTGATGATATGAAGGATACGCCCCTGGAGGAAGCTGGCACCTCTAGTCTCCCTGGCAAGTATTCATTCATGATTCATTTTACTTTGGCCAACTGATAAGACACAGAGTGTGACCACAGCTCTAAGTACAGCGTTCCGTTTTACAGATAGAAAAACAGGGCACAAAGATATTTAACAACTTGTCCAACATCACAGTTAATAAGTCGCAGTAGGAATCAAACACAGGCAGTCTGGCTAGAGAGTCTGTTTGATAAGATTTGATTAGCATTTAAGTCCAGGAAAGAGCGTGGAAGGATTGCTCTACTGTTATTCAAATAATTGTTCCAAGAAATGGAAAGACATTGTGCATAAGGTATTTACTTGTTAGTGTAAGTTGGTGTCACAGTGTGATGGGACGGTATCTCTGGTGTCTCACAACAGGCAAAAGTCATACAAGAATATCTTGCATTCAGTATTGGAAAAATTGAAACTGCCTTATGTACACAAGATTGAGATAATTTTTATTTCAGCAAAATATTTTAAGCCTGTTCATTTTTGTACCCTGAGGTCATGAAAACCTGGCATTCTCTTGCCTAGTTCTTCTAATCTACTTTAGCATCAGTGTTCCCCATTTTCTAATACAATTAGAGTTTTAGGTTAAAGAGAAGGATTTATTAAAGCAAATGTTGTTTTTACTGTAATGTTGTTTAATTTTATCAGACTGGTATCCAAGTTGTCCGTGGAACATAAGCTCTGTAGATTGTGAAGTTTAGGAAGGATAAAACATATGGCTCATGGGTATTCTTGAGGAATCTTAAATATCAGCTCAGATATTAAATTTTTAATCAATTTTTGAGAACATATGCAAAGTGCTCTTCATTGCCATTAATGTCTAGGAAGCCAGGTTGTGGATTTTGATCCCTAATATAAAATTGAGAATCAGTTATTTAACGATTTATCTATTTATTTATTTATTTGAGGGTGGGGGGGATAGAAAGCATGCGCATGCACATGCATGAGGAGAGGGAGAGAGAGAATCCTCAAGCAGACTCCCCACTGAGCATGGAGCCTGAAGCGGGGCTTGATCCCAGAACCCTGAGATCATGACCTGAGCTGAAATCAACTGTCAGATGCTTAACCTACTGAGCCATGCAGACACTCTCAGAATCAATTATTTAATATACCTGGACTTTTCTTCAAAACTTAATTGTAAGTAAGTGATTTATGTCCATATCCTTTTGGGGGAGAGGCTAGTTCATCAAAAAGGTGGTAAATTTTCATACATTTTATTTAGAGATTAAAGATTAAGTCCAAGCTAAAATTGAGTTTGCTCTGGGTTAGCAAAAGTTGTTTGAAGAGAGAAGCTGCCATTTGATTAAAAGCAACAGCAGGTGGAGACAGTCTTGTGTAAAGATGTTTTCAAAATCTCAGACTCCAGTGTCCCTCTTTTCAGAAATTCAGGCACATCTTTTGCCAGGCACACCACCCGGCTATGATATTGGCATTTTGAAGAAACCTATCCCAAACAAAACACCATATTTGTCAACCTGGAAACTCCCCAAACCCTGTCATTTTGGATTTTTATGGAGGCCTCACTACCTAGGTATTACTGACTAAATCATTGGCCATTCATGAATGATCTCAAATTCTAGCCCCTCTCCCCTTCCAGAGGGCTGAAAGATCCAACCTTCTAATCATATGATTGGTTCCTCTGGCAAACTCATGTGTGATTGAAAGGGTTTCATATGAATACCTGAAGACACCTTTATCTCTTTCATCACTTAGGAAATCTGAAGGGTTTTAGGAGCTCTGTGCCATGAACTGGATGAAGACCAAATACGTATTTCTTATTATAAATCACAATATGACAACCTCCAACCTCTTCTCCTGGTCACTTATATTCCTGTTAATGACCCAGTTATAGTGTTGCCTTTCCCTCTGAAATCTGTTCTGCTCTCATCTCAACTCCCTTCATGCATCCCCTCTATTGAGGGCTTAACACATTACATGATAATTACCTGTTTGCATGTCTGCCTCTCTCCGCCACCATCTGGTGAGCTTCTTGAGCTTGTTGACTCCTTGTACACCTTGTAAAACATCGGAGTCTTTTTGTAAACTCTGAGTGATTGGTTGTTGAATAAATGAATGAACACAAGTTTGATGTTTTCTAATATTCATGAGACTATTATCTGGTGAATTTGCTGACATCAGCTCTACTTGTTGACCATAACAGACTATTGACAGTGAGAGGACTTTTTTATCAAGCCACAACTATAAGTATCGAACATAGTTTATTTATTATTAATTTTCATTTTCTCACATCATTCACATATATTTGGAAATACATATTACAAGGTATATGAGCAAATAGCTGAGCCATTTCTTTTAATATTAACCAGAATCACCAGGTATCAGACTTATCTCCATTTATAAAATTCATGAAGTAAGAAGGTATAATCATTTTATTGCCTTGTAACCAGAGAAAACTTTGGGTCACATGTACATTCTACATTTCTGAAACATTATTTATTCTTTATAGTTTGTGAGTTTCACACATTTAGCTTTTAGAGCAAATTCTAAGCTTATAGCCACAAATTTTCCAGGTTTTCTAGTCATTCAAAATGGATAAATTTTGAATTCACCAGTATTTTTTTCATTTAAGCTGTTTGGGCATTTTATGAGATTAAGCAGAAAAAAATTTGGTTAGCCTATCTATTTTCTTTGAAATGAAATGAATTTGATAGCTGGTCTTAATTAATTTTGCCAGATAAGTGTATGTTGCTGAAAAGTAAGCCTATTTTCTTCAACTGAGTGTAAACAAGTGAAGAAATATGGTGGGAAATAGTGTTCTTATGTCTATTCTGACTTTCAAAACACATTTGTCTTGTAACATTCTTTAACTTTCTTCTTGGCTTTAAAGATGTGACCTTTCAGACTTTACATTTATTCAACAGAATTGATGCAAGTCTTTGCAGCAACTGTGTGTCTCAACCATGCATCTTTCCACTTCAGCTCACCAAAGGGTGGACTACTTTTATTACCTGAACAGGAAAACTGAGTCATCTAAAAGGGTCAAAAACCAGATTCTTTCCTAATCAGAGACCTCAGAGCCCGAATGTGTGCAACTTGGGTCCTATCCCTTTGGAGACAAACTTATGGGAATAAACTTTTCCATAGCAGAAAGACATCATGACTTTTCCATATTGCACTCCAATTTCTTGAGAATGTGCTTGAAGAAGGATGTTGAACTGAACTCTAGATTTCTGTCTTCTATTTCAGATACATTCCATGCAGATTATGGCACAGTGTAGGGCATACTACTCAGCCTCCCACACACGATGATTCATACGGAAACCCCTTTTACTGGCTGCCAACAAATCAAGAGCTTGGGCTAACAGGGTTTGAGAGAGCACGGATTCAGCGTGAGCCGGGGCTGGGCAGGAACACAGTGTGCATTCCAGGTTGGCATGGTTTACAATTGCAAGGGAAGGCAGAGTGCTGATGCTGAAAAACAGTCCAGGAGGCTAATAAATACTCGGTAGATGAGGCCCCAAAAGCACACAATCTCTCTCTCTTTCTCTCTGTCTCTCCACGTTCCTTCCCTGCTTTTTTCTCTCTCTCTTATTTCCCTAATATGCTTTTAAAGCTGCGATGTTAACTGTAAAATTTCCAAAGTCCCCTATTCATTGTGTTACAGGCAAGCTGCTCTGTTATCCTGAGCTATGTCTGCAGATACATACTGATCCGCCCTTAAGCTCATAATGCTGCAGTGTGTCCTGGTTTGAATCGGCATTGCCATACAAGGCAGCTTTGAATTCCACATGGTAACCTTTTATTACTCTTTTTAAGTTTCCCAAGCACTGCCAAACGTCTTGAACTTTGAGGAATGAGTATAAACTTTATAAACATAAACCTCTGATTCTACTTTGAAATCTGTAAAAGAATGCTGAAATGATATTCACAATGCACATTTCAAAACCAAAGACCTAGAACACTATTTTGATTACTTCAAGCCTAGAAAACATTAATTGGTGTCATTGGACAATTGATAAATGGGCCTTGCAACAGCTGTGCTGGTTTTCAGGAAGACTTACAACCCAGAAACAAAGACTGGGCTGCGAAATTAGCCTGTGTGTCTGGATTGTTTGTACATGCCTCAGATATTTAGAAAGCTGCCCCTTTAAAATCTCCAAAACATTTGTTAGAAAACTGCATAATATAAGTATGTTTCCCTTGGCACCTCAGCAGGGCAGTTCTTGTTTTCGGCTCAAAATATGAGCGATTTGGTTCAGAAACAGAAAGGGTTTTGTCTTTAACGGGCTGACATGGGGCTGCTGCTGGTTGCGCGACCCAGAGTCAATGTAGTGTGGAGCAACTCTGTTCATGAGAGAACTTTCTTTATAAGAGGGGCTAAAGCAAATGTGCATGAAAGAAACCTCTGCGGAAGGGCAAACAAGCAAGAGAAAACTTTTTATGTGGTCCTGGTATAGTTTATATGGAAAAGGAAAGACATGGAGTCAGTATGGCAATATGGGGAGGCTGGATGGACAAAGTTCAAATGCCCGTTCTTCCGCTTCCTAGTTTTGTGGCCCTGGTCAAATCACACAATCTCACTGTCTTCAGTTTCCCTATCTGTAAAATGATATGCTAAAACCTACTTCCAAGGGAGTGAGTACATATGTATAAAGCATTTAGAACAATGACTAGCTCTGCTGTTCAAAAGAATAGTAAGGCAACTTTAAAAAGAGAGTGACTAAGAATGAACTTTGTAAAACAATGTTTTGGCTAAAATTTGCTCTCCCGCTTACCCCAACAACCACACTTAGGAAAGGTCCTTCTAAAGCTATTAACTCTTCCCTTGGTAAAATGCAGATTAAGTACTCTGAAAAAGGCTCTATGATCATTCCTCCAAAGATCTTTTGGCTAGAAATAAGTAATAAAAATTCCTGTGTTCATTCAATAAGAAACAAGAATTGAGACCTGTACCCCTGGGGCAAATAATACATTATATGTTAATAAAAATTAAAAAAATGTTGATCATAGCTAGACACTAGGAGAGGAAGCAGCAGCAGCAGCAGCAGCAGCAGCAGCAGCAGCAGCAGCAGCAGCAAGAATTGTCCTCAGCCTTCAGTAAGGATACTGAACCCTCCCCTGGGGTTAGCCTGATGTGCTTACTCTATCTTACGCCACCATAGGGCAGAGGGGACTCCTTAATAAATATTAAATGGTGATGATGATTTCACAATAGTGCCTTACAGTTACCTCATAGATTTTGCAAAACAGCACAGGGAATTTCCTGATAATGGAAAATAAGGGGTATAGTGCCATTTGGTAGAAAATGAGGTGGGGTATGGAAAATCAATTCTGAATGTACTGAAAGTACTTTAAGTCACTATGGTCCTATACCATCCTCAGCTTCTCTTCCCAGCCCCTATATACCTTTGTTAAGCAGGACTGCCAAAACTTTCATTTGTACCCTTACGATTCTTTTTTTTTTTCTTTTTATGATTTTATTTATTTGAGAGGGAGAAATCACAAGTGGGCTGTGTGGGGAGGGACAGAGGTAGAGTGAGAAGCAGACTTCTCACTGATCAAGGAGCCAGACGCCAGGGCTGGGTCATTACCTGAGACAAAGGCAGACTCTTAACCAACTGAGCTGCCCAGGCGCCCCACAATTCACTCTTATATAAGCTTAAATACATTGAAGTTATGATCCCTAAATTGTATAAATTGCAATTCAAAGGAAGTAACTCATTTTTAAATGTGAGAAAAAAGAACTATAAGAAATTGGGTGAATAAATGATTATGAATAGTATCACATACCACTGTTTTTTGATAAACTATAAGAATTGACAAACTTCCAGGTTAATCTTCAGATTTTATCTCTACATTTATCACAATGGGTTAAACACCTATCTCCTTTATAAGATATAAGATTATGAACTTCTTGAGGGCAAAGCCTATGTTGTACATGGTTTTATACCCATCGTACTTGGGAGCTTGTGGATGATAATCAATCCCCTTTCAATCTTCCTTAAATAAATGATGTTTATTTCATAAAACTTGGAAAATGAACAAGCCCTTGTGTTCTAAACTCTTTCCCACTGAATTCTTAGCAGCACTAAAGGTGTTTCTCATCTTGGCAACTGGAATGCTGAGGATCCCATTTGTCTAGCATAGGAATTCAAGAACTAAAGTTTACCAATAGGAATATAGGCCTTCCATTTTCTCCAGGACTGTTATACCAACCTCCAGAATGTTCTGTCTTGAAAACAGTACTCCCCAGGTTTTCTGAGTCAGGATTATTATGAATGTTCCTTATGTTTATAAACTCTACAGGTAGAGTTTATAGACTTATGTTTATTAAGACTGCACATTTGTATAAATCTTTGAGCCAGGGAGAGGAAAGGCAGATAAAAAGATGAGTTAATATCTTCAGTAGGGTTTTTGTATAAATAACATTTTATAGTATATGGAGGAAATTTACATGTTTTGCAGGATTTCTCTTTTATGGATCAACTAATTCTGTTCAACATGACTTACAGATACTAGGGCCGAGTAATGAATTACCACCAAATTTTGTGGCATAAAGCACCCATTCATTATATTCATGGTATCTATGGTTGGGAATGTGAACAGGACACAGTGGGTTTAGCCTGTCTCTGCTGACATTGGGGGATTTCGCTGGAAGACTTGAGGCTGGGGAATGGAATCATTAGAAGATTCATTCACTTATGTCTGGAAGTTGATGCTGGCATTGGGCAGGGAGCCTCAGTTCTTCTCCATATGGACTTCCCCACATGGAATCTCCAAGTGGGCTACTTTGGGCCTCCTCACAGTATAATAACTGGGCCCCATTCCTTGAGATAGGCTAGAGAGGTCATATTTGTGAGCTAGCCTAGGAAGGTATGCTTGCCACATTCTGTTCATCTGAGTAGTCACAAAGTCCTCCTCAGGCACAAAGGGAGGGGAGATAGGTTCCAGATGGTAAGTGGCAAGGTCCTGGGAGAACATGTGAGACCACAAATATTACTAGGGCTATTTTTGAAAATGCAATCTGCCACATAGGGATTGATAGTCCCATTTTATAGATGACAAATTGAGACACAAACAGGTTAAGTAGTTGTTCAAAACTTTCAATATCTACTGTACCAAATAGGAGTACCAAAACTACTAGTATATTTTTTAATTCTTCAGTAAAGAGAAAATATACTAAGCTTGTCTTAATTTTACCCTGGAAAAATAGTAACATGAAATTCATTTCAAAGTATCATTGACATATAGTCATGTTTCATAAGGAGACTAGGACCTTTTTTTGCAAGTTAATATGAGATGCCAACATAACTTTTATTTATTGACTTCTTTATCTACCTTTCTAGCCAGTGTTTCCTGAGATTTAGATTTCAGGTTCCAAACTATACCCCTATAACTGTCTCAAACTCAATGTTTTCCAAAGCAAATTTATTTTTCTGTCAACCTGGCTCCTTCACAAGGAGACTTTTCCATTTCTGTCACTGCCATTCTTCCAACTGGCAGGAATGGGGTTTTGGGGTTGTCTTGATTCCTCCTGTCCTTCAATCCCACTGTGACCAGGTATTTTAGACTCTGTTTTTGCAGTGCTTCTATTTATCTATCCACTACTCTAGGTAAATAATGAAAATAACCTCTGTTATTAGAGAAGACATTCCAATATCTCAGTCACTTTAGGATCATTTCTGTTGTCTCCTTAATTTTCTGTTTACCTGTTTGTCTCCTCCATGAGACTATGAAGAATTGAGAGAAGTCTAATCTTATTCACCTCCTATTTCCCAGTATCCCCAGTATAACACTTGACCTAGTCGAGGTATGTTTGTAGAATTAGCAAATAATCTGCTTTATTTATCTGTATTATTTAGGAAAGGCAAACTCCCATGAAAAACAACACTAATTTCAGTGGCTTAAAACAGTAAATGCTTACTTCTTGCTCACATCATGTTCCAGTGCACAATAGTGTGGAGAAGAGGGTCTCCTTTATCTCTTTGATCTCTTGGCTCCACCATCTTCTAAGGAATCTTGAGTTTTAATGGCCAAACTTAGAGGGCTCTTGCTGGGAAATACAGTCCCACTGGAGATAAGTTTGGCATCTAGCCAATGTCACACTATTCTTTCAACTATATTTTTATTTATAATAGTCATCTTGTAGATCTGCTGGTCCTACACCTCCTTATTTCCATTCTGTTCTCTGCCTCCTTCCTCTGCCAAATCTCATTTGGGGACATTTTTACTTTTTTGTGTACATTGCATGACTCTGGCCTCTGGGCATAAAACTGGTTTGCCCAGTGAGAAACAATTGAGGTCAGACCTTCTTTTGGGGGAATCAGAATCTGGTAGCGCTGTTAGGGAGGACAAAATTTTACTTTACCTTTCTGTGTTATTTGGCTGACAAATTGATATAAGACAGATTAACAGGGGAAAAACAAACTTAATTACAGATGTGCAGGAGCCCCATAAGATTATGAGACCCCACGGGCCGCTGGGCAGTTGAGGTTTATATACCATCCAGAACTAAGAAGGGAGTAGGGAGTCTGAGACTTCAAAGAGGATGAAGACAAATTATAGGAAGATGGGAAGAATAAATATTTTGGTAAACAAATGTTTGCCATACCATTCAGAGACAATGGGACACATGGAATTTGCTTTCCAGATTATGCTGAGTTTACCCCTAGTTTACCACACCTGGCCCATGTTCTAAATTCTTTTAGGCAGGTCAGGGGAAGGTAAAGCTTTCCCCCCCAAATCTTTAGGTCTTGATTAACTTCAGCTCAAAGTAATCCACATGCCAAAGTGGCATTTAAGGAGAGGCTCATTCTGAATCCCTTCAGCACTAAGCTCTAATAGTAATTTCTTAGGCAGTCGGGTATAAATGATTCATTTGGGAGAGTTCACAGCCTTCCCTCAATCCACTCAGACTATTGAAGAGGTCTCAGTTCTCACATGTCATGGTAAAGTCAATGCTTAGAATCTTAGAGCAATTAGAACCTCATTATAGCTATTATGCAGTCCCTTATTATCTAATATTTTTAATGGCTTTGATCTCCTCTTACTTTTTATATATTCTCTGCTCTTAAATCTTATTTTCCTCAGTTGGCCACATTTAATTTTATGTGTTGGAATTCTTCCATTCTCTCTAGAACATAAAGCACCACGAGAATAAGGATTTTGTCTCATTCACTACTTTGTTGCCAGTGCGTGCAGCCATTCCAGGCATATAGTAGATGTTCATTAAATATTGACTGACTGTGAGTGAGTGTGTGAGTGCCTGAATGCATGAATGAAGCAACGGGAAGAAGTGGACATGGCAGAGTGCAAGAGAAGAGAAATTGGGTAAGGTTGAGGCTTGGGGGACTTGTGGAGAGAGGGCAGCTAGAGGTGTAAAGCAAGCAGGCAGGAGAGAACAGCAATTTTATAAATATTGCTGAGGGCAGTGTACTACGAACCCTGTTACCACTTTTATTTAAAAGTTCAGTGCTGTGGTGAGTGCTGTGAATTGTGTAAGACTGATGAATCACAGATCTGTACCCCTGAAACAAATAATATATTATATGTTAATAAAAAATTTGGGGGCTGCCTGGGTGGCTCAGTGGGTTAAAGCCTCTGCCTTTGTCTCAGGTCATGATCCTGGGATTCTGGGATGGAGCCCCGCATCAGGGATGAAAGAAGTTGCATCAGGCTCTCTGCTTGGCAGGGAGCCTACCTCCCCCCCGCCCCGCCCGCCACCTGCCTCTCTGCCTTACTTGTGATCTCTGTCTGTCAAATAAATAAATAAAATCTTAAAAAAACCCTTTTTTTAAAAAAGCACATACTGAATAAAAAATGCCTTCTCATATGTTGAAAAAAATAAAAATTTTTCTTCATTCTAAATTAAAAAATAAAAATTCAAGTAAAAATTTTTTTAACTTTCGAGCTGTATTTCTTCTATTGATCCATTTTTTAAAAAAATGACCAAATGAGTTCCATATCAACTAGTAAAATTCTTACCTGGTTTTCATGACTTATTCACATGTCACTTAGTTCCTTTTGTTATTCACTATTTTGAAGGCATATATCATGTGTTAAGTGCTATATTGGGTTCCAGAAAAAAAAATATAAATAATATTATATTCCTGCACTTGATTAGGACAATGATGTAGGTAAGCTAGTACTATAGATCGAAACCTTTGTGGGAGCACAGAGGATGGGTCACAAACTTAGTGGGTATGAGAGTGTCATGGATCAGCTTCTTAGCGGTAGCTACCTTTGTAGTCATGGATGAAAGAAGTTGCTAGCTTCAACAAACTCAGCATTTGGCTATGGCTAGATAACAATGCATATGTATGGACAGTTAGAAAAAGAGTCTGGATCACTGTTAGATTTTTAAGTAGGAGAATAGAAATTCTGTCTTTGTTTTATACTCTGGGAGAAAAATAGAGAATGAATCACAACGTTTCTCAAAGTGTGGACCCAGATATCAGCATCAGCATCACCTGGGAACTTTTTAGGAATGCAGATAATCAGGCCCCACCCAAGACCTACTGATTCAGAAACTCTGGGGAGTGGGGTCCAGTAATTTTGTATTGAACAAGCCCTCCTGGTGATTTTGCTGCACACTAAAGTTTGAGAACCACTGAGTGAGCACGAGTGTGAGAGGGTGAGACTATAGCAGAAGACCTGATAGGAACTTAAAATATCCCTGGTGAAAAACAGTGAGGGCATCAACTACATTGTTGGTTATGGTATTAGAGAGGCAGGCACAGAGAGATTTAAATAAATGTTTCAGATGGTAAGATAAGTCAGCATGGTAGGGGAACCAAAGAATAAGATATAAGGAGGGAGAGAGAGAGAGAAACTTTGATAGAGGAAGTAACAATGACCTGTGAGTTGAAATGGATCAGATAGAATGAGATGGAGGGGGGAGCAAGCCAAGCAAAAATCTAGTAACCAGTCATTGCAGGAACGTCATAGTATCTCTTATTGTGACTTCATGTCATCTCTGGCCATTCGCTGGCATTCTTCCCAAGAAACAGACCCCAAATGATGCCCCTGTCTCATCTAACAAGCCAACACAAACCCCAAGCTTCAGAAGTAGGCAGCTGTCCAGCAAGCCTATACCCTACAGCTAAAGGATCTGAACTCTAAATAATCATTCATCATAGTGGTCCACAGATTCTGAACTCTAAATCATTAGTCACCATAGTGTTGAGTTGTTTGCCAATTCAACAGTCATTACCCCTCTTTTTATATCAGCAATTTTGTTCTGAGTGACCATGTGCCCAACCCTCAGCGTATGAATTACGATGGGATAAGTCAACCATACCTATAGCTTCCCATTTTCTCTGAGCAGGTGACCAAGTTCTAGCTAAGAAACAGAAGGGTAGGAAAGTCTGTTGGGGGTTCCTGGGAAAGATGTTTCTCCTTGAGCAGAGAGAGTAAAATACCCTTTTTTCCCACCTCTGCTGTACACTTTGGGTGCTGTTGTGTGAAGGACTGGCATTTGAATGAGAGGCCAAACTTGAGAATGGAAGGCAATGAATATGGGATGGCAGAATAGAGATTAGAAGGAGCTTGTTCTGAGCCCCATTTGGACTAGCCTATGTCTTGTCTTTAAGTACTTACAGCCAAAAACATTCCTAATTAATTACTCATTCTTCTCTAGCAAACTACCGGAACTAACCTTGGTGTGTCTCTCAGCTCTGTTTACTCCAGGCATCTAGATTTTTTGGCCTCATTTGGAAATCTGATATCATTCTGCTTTGTTAAATCCCTTAATCTGGCCCTTTCCCTTCCCACACTTCCTACTTGACGTCTATGTCCTATGAATTCCAACTTCTGCGAACTGCAAAATGCCTGTACTCTCAGCTGCTGCCTCTCCTTGTTGCAACTGAGAACCAGTTATCCCTCAAGTTCTCTATTTCCTCTGTAGTGTTCTCCGGTAGAGACCAGTAATTTTTGCTCTCGTACAGGCATTCCAGAGTGCCTGTGGTGTCAGTGTCTTCCTTGTTCTCTGTAATTCCTTTTTTTTTCCCCTAACAAAATCACAGCTCTTTGAAATGTATATAATAGATGGCCTCAGACTTTACCATCTATTTCTACCCTTAGTTGTCATCTTGAGTCAAATTCTAGGATACCTCATTTCATTTTTTGATAACTTTTGGCCTCTGGCTCATTCTTCTCTCAACCATTTTCCCTATTGTTATTCTTGGTGACTTCAACATATTTATAGATGTCTATCCTACCCTTGGGCCCATTATTTCCTAGACTCCTCACCTCCAATGATCTTTTCCTCCATCCTACTCAGCTATAACTATGAGGAGAAGAGAAACAATCAATGGGGTTTGGCCAGAAGGTCTCTAGACTCCTAAACCCAGCCCTCCTTTAAACTATACCATGATGCCTTCACAGTCAGCATTTATGGGAGCATCAACTCTAACGTCTCTGCTATTCGATAATAGAAGATTCTAGTAAAGGTAACTGGGTGCAAGTTGTTTTGTTATTGTCTGAAGGTCAATATATTCTGGGGTGAAGTATCATTGAGGAAAAATCAATAGTAGCCTTCATAAATGTCAGCATAAAATGCTGTTCAAAACAAGTATAAAAGGCTCATGATACCTTGTTTTGAGTGTTTCAAAATATATTATCAGATTAAATAGAAATTACAATGACATGTTGTTCCCCATGAAGAGATAAAATAATTAGCTAAAGCTATTTAAATATCTGTTAATTATATGAAAAAATTTTCAATTAAGCAAGCATGTGTTTCAGATTATGTGCTCAAAACACACCTGTATACCCCAGCACAGTGGGTCCTTTTCATATTTGCGAGTATTCAGTGCAATCATCAAGGTTGTCATTGAGCATTTAAATCAGGAGAGGTCAGGTAGGGACAGAGCATATCTAGTAAGACTCTGTGGTAAAATGCTATTTTATGAAGACTTTGATGGAGTCATAAGTTTTCTGAGGAATTAAGTGAATACCCAGAAGACAAGTTCAGATATGCCAGGGTATCCTGAGACAAAGGCTTAATACTGATCTTGGGTTATGGTGTCTCTTTGGTAACCATGGTGAAGCTGGATGAGCTTAAACACTGCATGTTGGAAATTCCTTACGATGAGTCAATAATGAATCTCTTGCCGGTAAAATCGGTCTGAAATACTTCAAAGTCAGATTTGGAAATCTATGCTTGAAGATTTCAGAGTTAAGAAGTCTCAGCTTGGGTTGATTAAAGAAGAAAACCCCTCAAAGGCCCTCACTTGAGGAAAAAAAAAAAAGATATTTTACAACAAATAGAAATGCTGGTGTGTCTTTTAAGCAACTCACATTTCTTAATGGGATCAAATAACTGAAATCCATTGATTTCTCAAAATTATTACTGTATCCAAGGGTTACAAGCAAAATTCTACTTAGAGATGAACAGGATGTGTCCAGTTTCTGTGAATGAGTTCATGATTAATATTTCTAACATGTCAGATTCTTCCAAATAAGGATGATAAATGTATTACCTCACCTCAGTATTCTTCAACAACTGATGTTTCAAAATCTATTGAACTTCCTGGGTCAGGAAAGAAACCTCTCTATTCTCAAGAACCTACAGCAGAGTAGGGAATAAGAGAATCAGAAGTCCCACCAACACCTTTTAATATCCAAAATGGTGGCTTCTGCAGAAGGGAAAAAGACATCTCTTATTCTCTGCGGTCCTTTATCATGGTTCATATTCTGGTATTCTCTTCCTCCCAATCTAGTTTCCAGAGTATCTCTGCTGCTAACTGCATAGACATGGTTGTTAATGCCTTCTATATTGACTACAGAAAGAATAAGCTGTATCTCTGAAAATAAGAACTGAAATGGAATTTGGGTGATAGAGATTTCCATTTACCCTTGAGAAGTTAGGAAATAAAAACCTATTCTTCATTATCTACTTTTAAAGAAAAAGAATGCATGAATTCAGATAAAAACATTTATTACTTCCCTATCTTTTCTTATAGCATGGAGAGGATTTAACTTTGGTCCCTGTACCAAGTAAGCCATTATTTAGAATTGATGACAATGCAGAATATAAAATGATAGTGGAGAGTGAGGGGTGAGCATATTCAAATGCTAGAGGGAAAATAAATTGTAGAGAATCTAGTAACCATCTTATTCTCTTGTTATAGGACAAAGTATTTAAAAGACTTTTTGTTTGAAAAAGAATCTAATTAAAAAATATTAAATTAAATTAAAAATAGCACTCATTCTCTTGCATTACATAAATTTCATTACAGTTCATTTAATAATAAGTCACGGTAAAGAGTCAAACCCAGTGGCTCTGTATTTCCCAGGCCAAAGTACTTTATTCTTTTAGGAAATGCCTAACATACATGCAGTCAGTTTTCTTGGGTAGTGAATGATGGATTTGTTCAATTTTCTTGGAACTCTAAGAATCCCCAGGCAGCTTGATTCTACCTCAGCCCCGGGAATGTAGGTTGCTCAGGCAGACAAGTAAAGAGTGGCCACGTTCATATGTAGGGGAATTGTTTCATTTTATCCACACATAGCCATGCCTGGGAAAGTTAACTTGTTCAACTTTGTGGAAAAAATGCTACAGAAAGTATATTTGTTGCCATCTGAAGTAGAGCAAGCATAAAGTGATATTTATAGATAATGATGGATACTTGTGATATAAGCATTTAATACTCTATGAAGGATTAGATTACTTCTTCAGATAAAGTGACATGTGTTCAAGATACTTTTTCATGGCTGAGGAAGGCATAATGCAGAAGGAATAAATGTGTCTACCTTTATGTTAGTGATAGGATGTGAGTGGTGAGATGGGATATGGAATTTAGGAAAAGCACTATCAGCCAAACAATCATGAACTGGGGGGAAAAAAATCCAAAGCAAATTATTCTGAGTATGTGTCATAGAAAACCACTACTCCCATTATGACAGAAATACTTCAGACTGAAAAAAAGAAAAAAAAGAAAGAAAGAAAAAGAAATCTCTTGATCTGCTAAACTAGGAAGAATTAATCTACTACTATACCACATCTTTTTCACACTAAGTAGCCAGAAAAAATTGTTAGAAAACCAAAAAACAATTCAAGTGTAAGAGTAATAATTGTTAGTTTCACCTCAAAAGGATAGAACTTACCCAAACTTCAGTTAAAATGACACATTTCTGGGCGCCTAGGTGGCTTAGTGGGTTAAGCCTCAGCCTTCAGCTCAGGTCGTGATCTCAGGGTCCTGGGATGGAGCCCCACATCGGGCTCTCTGCTGGGTGGGGAGCCTGCTTCCCCATCCCCCCCGCCCCGCCTGCCTCTCTGACTACTTGTGATCTCTTTCTCTGTGTCAAATAAATAAATAAAATCTTTAAAAAGTTGACATATTTCTTTTCTGAAAGATGAAACTTATGCACGAATTGAAAACTTAAATTTGTTGTTTGCTTAATTTATTTAAGTGTCATAAAACGGGCACCTGGATGGCTCAGTTGGTTAAACTTCTCTTTATTTCAACCCAGATCATGATCTTAGGATCTTAAGATCTAGCTGTGTGGGGGGCTCTGCGTTGAGTGTGGAGCCTTCTTGAGATTTTTCTTCTACCCCTCCTTGATCATATGCTCTCTCAAAAAAAAATTTTTTTTTCATAAAATGTATCCCTTCATCATAAAGAAAAGCTTAGTTTCCTGTCTTGTGAGAAACAGCCTTTATTTTTGTTTGAGGCTTTATCTGTGGAGATGACGCCCCCTGCTGTGACAAAGCTAAACTGCAGACTGATTTTTTTTTTTTTTTCCTCTAAGGGAAAGGTTATGAAGAATAAAGGTACAATTGTTGAGGTGAAAGAGACTTTATTTTGAATATACATATCATTCATTCAGTTTCATCTTTATAGTGCATAGTATATATGGAAGTATATATGGAAAAATAAACATAGAAATATCTAAAGATGGAAGTATACAGGCAAAGAAGACATTCGATATATACCCTTGAACAGGTTTAGAAGCACCATACAACAGTATCCATTAGAAAAGAGTAAATTCATGCAAAAAAAAAAAACAAAAACAAAAAACTATCCAAACCATGGTAGGCAAGTGCAATCAGTACAAGTTATAGTTTCTTGGGTATAAAAGGTATACATGTTCTTTGGATTGGAAACGTAAGTGAATGGCTTGGCTTTTATGTCCAAGCCAGAAATCACCTATAGAAGGAAAAAGTGGATGCCACGTGTGACAATAAAGTATTTAAGGCCACAGATGGAGGTCATGAGCTTATAAAGAGAATGCTGCGAGGTAGGGCAAGTTTAAAAAAAAAAAAAAGGATAGAGAAATGCAATAAAGCCACCTCTGCCTAAAAGAGAAAAGAGCAAATGCAAAAGCATTAGAATGATAACAGCCCTCTGTACTCTGCTGCGTTTCTCTTTTCTTTGTCAAAAGAATTCACTGAGTATCACTACAAAGTTCAGTGAATAAGATAAGGCAATAAACGCAGAGCCTTGGCATTAGGGCAAGTTTAATTTCCTTTCATTTTACATTAGAGGGGGAAAAGAATATAGAACTAGTAATGTGCATCTTTCCATTCAGCACACTAATTTTTAAGTGTTCATAAATACTGTTTGTTTGGCACAGGGGGAGAGGTGTATGAAGATTAATTAAACCCAGGCTTCCACCTCCAAGATTTTACATGAGGAAAGCTAAGGAAATATAAAATTCCTTACTGTTTAAAAAATCAATTGCTTAAAAGGCAGGTTTTAAAAATTGAGATGAAAAAAAAATTGATAAGGAAAAACAGCAAAGAAAGGTATTGAACAAAATCTCCTGGTTTCCTTTACAGTTTCTTTTTTTCCATTTATTTTTCCAAATTGCATTTTACAGTAGAAATGCAGACCATTTAGGATAGCTATGGCTCAATACTGCTTGGTACTTTCCTCTTAAGACATCATCTTCTTACACTCCACTGAACAGAAAACCATCCCTTCTACTGGCATGAACTTCTGCCCAATGAGACACTTGCTGCAGCAAGAACACAAAAAGCACTCTGTGGACGCATGCCAGCTGAAATTGTTATAGGTCACCCGTTGCACTTCAGGGTCGATGGCATTGTGGCACCCTTGACATACCTGTTAAGTTGATTACACAGATAACAGAAGAGGATGAGAGATCAAGCTGATGGTAACATTTTCATGTTAGAACAAACAATGTCTTTCAGATGGTAAATTAAACTGAGAATGACCACCTCAAAAATATATAACTAAGATTGACCTTCTAGTTAACTTTTTAGCCAACCACTGTTAATGGATATCTGTAAAGAATGGGTGTCTCTGAGAAATAACAGGTAAAGACCAAACAGATGATTTGGTGCTTGTAAGATATCCCCATGGTGTTTGAGGCAGAAAGTCTCGATGGTGAGTTTCAGAGCAGTTTCATTCTAGTGTATTCTACTTTACTAATTATAGAGAAGTTTTATGGTTTTCCCTATAAATCCAAATGCTGGTGAAGATGTGGAACATCTTCATCGTTCATAATCGGTGGGAATGCAAAACATACAGCCACTTTGGGAGACAGTTTAGCATTTTCTTAGAAAACTGAACATACTTTCATCATACAGTCCAAAATGATGCTCCTTGGCATTTACCTAAAGGAGCTGAAAACTTATGCCCACAAAAACTTGCACATTGATATTTATAGAATTTTTATTTATAATTGCCAAAATCTGGAAGCAACCAAGATGTACTTCAGTAAGTAAAGAGATAAATACACTGTGATAATTGAGACAATGGGATATTAACCAGTGCTAAAAAAGATAGAGCTATCAAACCATGAAAAGACATGGAGGAATTTTAAATGCACATTGCTAAGAGAAAGAAGCCAATCTTTTAAAAAAGCAACATACTGTATGATTCCAACCATATGACATTCTGGCAAAGGCAAAACTAAGGAGAAAATAAAAAGATTAGTGGTTGCCAGGGGTGGGATAGGGGGATTGGAGAGAAGACCAGGTAGAGAGCACAGAGGACATTTAGGGCAGTGAAAATATTCTCTACAATTTTATTATGATGGGTATATGTCATTTGCCCAGGCTGTACTTTTGTCCAAACCCACAGAATGTGAAACACCGAGGATGAACCCTGAGGTGAACTATGGACTCTGGGTGATTATGAAATGTGAATGTAGATTAATCCTTGATAAAAAATGTAGCATTCAGGTGAGTGATGTTACAGTGAGTGAGATAATATATGTGTAAGTGTAGGGCTTATGTGGGAAATTGCTGTGTCTTCCTCTTTTGTTGTAAACCTAACACTGCTCTTAAAAAATAGTCTTTAAAAAAAAAAAAGATTTTCCTCACTCATTAAAGCTTTGAAGCATAATTTTACTAGTCTTACCTCTGACACATGAGATTATTAACATCACTGATTTCTAGAGAGTATGAAATGAAAATCATATTCAAAATAAGGACGCAACTTAAAATACTGCCAGTGTTTGAGAATAATTTGCACTAAAAATTGTAGTTAATTGGCTTCTGTTCTAAGTAATAATTTATGTATAATCAAATATTGTAAAATATTAATACTTCTATTCTCTGTGGAATTCAGTGTATGTTATGTACAAATAAATACATGGCATGCATATACATCCACATCCACAACACACATAATTTTCTTCTTTAGCTGAACATCCATATGAAGAAAATAAATGAATAACCCTCAATATCTTAAGAGAAAACAAAACTACCCTATCGAGACTTCCAAAACACTAGATAGTTCATAGGCTTTCTTGTTTGTGCATATTCTGAATGAATGGGACTATCTAAATTTTTTAAGTATTTTATAACAAGTAAAGAAAGCAACAGACTGTCCTGCATTACATAGAAGTGTCTAATCTTCAGCACCTTTGGTTTCTTAATGTGACTCCTTCAGAGAAGAGGGCATGTCATTCAGCCTGAGCCTCCTTACTTGAAAAGACCTTAAAACATGGCTGCTATTCAGTGGGGAAAACTGGTTTAGGTTGTGAAGTGAGGCCTTGTTACAAATACCCACTTCAAACGTGCAATATACTTTCTATGCTTTTTTTTTTTTTTAAGGTTTTGTTTATTTTGAGAGAAAGAGAGAGGTAGAAGGAGATGGGGGTAGAGATTCTTGAGCCTGGCATGGAGCCTGACATGGGCTTGATCCTACAACCTGAGATCATGACCTGAGCAGAAATCAAGAGTCGGACACTCAACCGACTAAGCCACCCAGGTGCCCTGACTTTCCATACTTTTTAGTGCTACATGGCCTCTAATTACAGAGATTATAGCTATTTAATTCCCATGTTATGTCAACCTAGTGTTTCCTGAGAAGCAAGGGAGATATTCTCCTTCCATGATCAATATGTGGCTATTCCTGAATACAACAAAAATGGGTGTTTTAATTACAAGTGAGCTCTTAATTTGTAGCTGTATCATGCAAGCAATTGCTTTTGCATATATTCATATTTTGTAGATTTATATTTAGAACATTGCCCTTTGCAGTTTTCTATCTTTCATATTAATTTTTCAATATTTTAAACTTGTTTGTGTAACATAGAAGCATCTCACAATTTTTTTTAGAAAAAATTGTTTTTAGAACATGCTTTTAGACCATGACCTATCTTCTTTATCTCAGCCCTCTAACAATACTTGTGGATCTTTTCATATCTTTTGAAATTAATATTTTTATTTGTGATTTTAAAAAAGAGATAACTGGGGCACCTGGGGGGCTCAGTTGGTTAAGCGACTGCCTTCGGCTCAGGTCATGATCCCGGAATCCCGGGATCGAGTCCCTCATCGGGCTTTCAACTCCATGAGGAATCTGCTTCTCCCTCTGACCTTCTTCCCTGTCATTCTCTCTCTCTCTCACTCTCTATCAAATAAATAAGTAAAATCTAAAAAAAAATAAAAAAATAAAAAAGAGATAACTATTATTCAATTATATATAAAATTAAGGAAATTGCTTAGGCTAAAAAAAAACTAATGAACACACTGAATGGTATAGGAATTTAGGCTTTATGGTTTCATATAATTTAGTTTTTCTAATAAGTTGTCATTCATCCCAAATTCCGACATAGAGTCCCAGCTAAAACCTACTGCCCCTAATTCTTTATAAATCTGAGAGTTGCCTAGGCCTCATTGAGTGTCTGGGAGATGATATGCTTTACCACTTTCTGCCTGGCATTTGATTTTTTGGGGTTCTTAAACTTACAGTATTTCAATTTGTTTTGATTTCCTTCAATTTCTTCTACTTCTTTTAGTTTATTTGTATACACAATGTGAAAAAAAAAAAAAAAAACCAACAACACTAACAACACTTATTGTAATGACCTCTCTGGCAAGAGGTTCCTGTGAAGTCTGAGAGATGTGAATTCAAGGGATGGCCATTTGAGACCAGAATTCCAGAGACCATTCAGAGACAAACTAAGTCTATTTCCCACTATCCTCTTTCTAAGTTAATTTTTTTCCCGCAGAAATGCCCTGTTTTAAATTGAGTTCTTGCCTTCAGGTCCACAGACAATTTGTTTGAAGATGAAAAGATCTAAGCAGACTGATGCCCTGAACCAGACAATCTTCAAAATTTTACATCATTTAGTATGTGGAAGGGATAGCTTGTTTTATCATTAGCTGATTTGTACAGGCAATGGAAAGAGCTGTTCATTTTAATTTTATGCAAAGGGCAATAGTACATCTTACTGAGAAAGTAAACTTCCTAAAAGAAATCATACCACATCATAAAACTAAATGATTTACAAATTTTCTCTCTGTGTTTTCATAATATCTCTGGTTATTCCTCTCTGTTGTTTAGTTACAACCTAAGAAAGAGAAGCTTGTAACAGTTACATAAAGCAGCTTCATCTGTTTAAGGCTTTATTCAGTATTTACTGAGTATCTACTGTGCTGTTCTTGTGTTGGAATTAGAAAACACAGCAGACAAAATTCCCTGCCTACATGGAATTTGCATCCTAGTCCTTGAGACCAAGGTCACACAGCCCTATAGTAAAATATACATTATGATAACAATTTACCTTTAAAGAAAATGTAGCAATAATATTCAGGGAAGTAGTTTTTAGCTAAATTATGTACCAGGTCACATGGTGATTCATAATCCTTTTCCCAGGTATAAGGAGGCCCATGTTGATCCAAAGCAAATGAGAAATATTAGAGGACAAAGAAGTCACTTGAACATTTCCTAAGGGCAGACATTGAGGGCATGGAAATAAAAAGGCAAGCTCTGTCCACCAGCTGCTTATAGTCTAGGGGAGGAGACGGAAAGGTGGTATTAATTACACACAGATGTGCTCCGCTGGAGCACAGAGAAGCATCTTACCCAGAGAAAAAGGGCTGGAGCTTATGACCAAAAAAAGAAAGGTATTCTAAAAAAATGCCTCCACTGAGTCTGAGCAGGTGAAATGGGGAATGGGGAGAGTGCAACAGATGGAGGAGTTAAGGTGAGTAGAAGACCCAGAACAGTCCAAAAACTAGAAAATGGGTAACTTGTTGAATATGATTTGGATTGGGTAACTAGTAGAAGAGGCTGAACGGGCAAGGGGCTGGATCTGGTAAGCAAAGGCTTAGTGATTAGGTTTGCATTTCAGAAAGGTCACCTTCCATCATTATGGAAGGTGATTTTGGACAAGATGAGGAATGGAAGCGGGGAGACCAAACTTGAGGTCACTATAATAATCCAAATGACAAAAAATAAAGGTCTGACATAGAGTATAGTTGTAACTGTGAGGATCTGAGATTTACGGATGAGGCAGAATTGATAGAAAATGATGAATTATACTCAGAGAGTGGATAAAGGTTGAAAACTGGCACTGGCATCAGAACTCATTACGTTATTCCCACAGTACCACACTCCTAGAATGATATAAACACAACACTGTATTCCTTAGCCAGAAGCCTGCCTTACATGATAGCTCTGAGGAACTTTAGTACATATTTTTCTGCTTATAAAGAAGTAGATGTCTATCATTTTAATATCCCTTGGATTAAGAGCTTTACTATATATGGTCAACTTTCTTTATCTATCCTTTATCTAAATTGCTTATCTCTTGGCCTTCGTCTAATAGCAGCTCTGAGTAAGCAGGGTAGAGCCAGGAAAAAAAAATATACCCTCACATTAACTATTTGAATGTTTGGCTGATACAAATAAATCTAAATATGTAGGTCAAATTTTGTTATAGTCCATCAATTCAATGAGGGTTTAAGAAACAGGCATTGTACAATGTCCAGGTTAAAAAGAGAAAATGAAGCCACAGTTAGGGGCCCTAGGAACATGGAACAGAAACCAAAAACACTCAAACACAGCTAAAGAACACAAAAAGCTCCTAAAAATCTTAATGTAAATGGACTCTGATCTGTATGATAAAACCAATCAGTCTCATTTCCATTAAAGAACTTTTTTTAGTGGGGATTTGATGACTAAGTAGCACTTATAATCTATAGTGTAAACTGTACAGATAGAAATCTTGAGGTGGCTCACAGTCAATGCGTGTTATTGTTTTTGAACTACCTGGATTTTAAGACCCTATAGCAGGAATCACAGGTTTCTTACTTAACCGCAGTCCTTTATGTTTCTCATTGGCTTAGATAAAGGCATAGTGTCAACTCCTAAAGCAGGTCAAGGCACCCATACCCCAGAATGCTTCTTACCACAGCATGATTCTTCACATAGCAGGGCTTGCACACGGGCTTGTCATTGACCATCACATATATTTCCCCAGCTAGGATGTTGTCACAGTCAAAGCAACAGAAATGTTTCAAATGCCAATTTTGGTTTTCTGCTTGGGTGTACTCATTGCTGAATATCAACTGGGAAGAGGGCAAAAATAAGAGGAATCACGTATTTTCCTTTTAGCTACAAATGATAAAGCTAGGTTCTGTAGACTAGTAAGGGATTTAGATCCACAAGTAAAAAATCAACCCACTTTCTGACCTCAAAGTCTGAAAATAACTTAATCCTTAAATTCAGGTTATTATTTCCTTCAGTCCAAATCAGTCTTCTATGTTCCTGGACAGTCTTTCATTAGTCAACACAGTTAAAACAGATACCCCGAATGACTGAGTTAAAAGATGTTTTCCCACTCAACTCCTCTGCGTGTAAATAAAGAGACTGATGCTTGGCTAATTCATGTGGACTTTCTGCCAAGGATGGCCTGGTGAAGATGGTTAGGGGACTCTATGGGGGCACCAGAGGGAGCCCATCTATAGGAGCCACAGGGAACACACCTCATCGCAGCCAGCACACCGTGGTTTCTCACTGTCACAGTAATGTCTGCCACAGTACAGCTTCCCATTCTTCCAGAAATAAATCATGTCGACCAGGAGCTCGTGGCAGGTACTGCAGACGAAACAAGCTGGGTGCCACAGTTTATCATAGCCGGCCCTTTCAGCGTAGATGGCTGGGTCACCCTCTTTCATACTCTGTTTGCAGCAGTAGCAGGACTGAAAGGAAAGCCGTCCAAAACAATATGTCATTGTAAGACTGGCGTTTCTCATCATTGGTGTCACAGTAATTCAGAGAAACAACTTCCAAGAGAAAGAATTCCTACTAAAATTAGTAATTTGTCCACAGAGACAGTAAGATGTCAGCATTTCCGGGAAATGGGATTTCTTGGCTTTCTCCAGGCTCTTCAAACCTAATTCTTGTGCCCTGCTGGTAAAGGAGCACTGTTTCCTGAATTATCACTTACAGAAAAAGGGCAACAATAATTTTCACCCCAACTTTTAAGTGGTTCTCCCAAAATCATTAACTTAGAGCTTATTGGTATCTTCTCTCTCTCTCTCTCTCTCTTTCTCTCTCTTTTTTTAAACAGGACTAAGCCTTATTGGTTAATGTGCTAATTCTATCTATGAGAAATATATTACACTAAATTTAGCTCTTATATTTTGTTCATGTGTATCACAATTCTCTTATTTCAAGGCATAAGAAAAATACTTCAATTTCCCTCCTAAGAGAGATTTTTAAAAAGTAAGATTGATTATATAGTTGACCCTCGAACAACACAGGGGTTAGGGGTGCTGACCCCACACGTAATCAGAAAGCTACGTATAAATTTGACTTCCTCAAAACTCAACTACTAATAGTTTACTACTGATTTGAAGCCTTACCAATAACATAGTTGATTAACACATATTTTGTATGTTTTATGTATTATATACTGAATTCTTACAATAGAGTAAGCTAGAAAAAAATTATTATTAAGAAAATCAAATGGAAGAGAAAATACATTTATAGGACTATACTGTATTGATAAAAAAAAATCTGTGTATAAGTGGATCTACCCAGTTCAAACCCATGTTTTTCAGGGTCAACTGTATGTCCACATAAATTTGAATTATGAATTTTAGGCATGTTCTCACAAGCAAAACTGAATTAACCTAATCATACATTATTCTTGTTTAGGGGACGAGATAAACAATTAGCACCAAAATTATGTTTGGAAACAGATTCTAGAGGAGCATGTTGTATTCCAGCATGACACCAATGCTAACTACTATGTATACATAAAACTCACAATTACTCTTGGCAAGAGAGAATCAGAAAATTGGCGTTAGATAGAGGTTTCAAATGTGATGATTTGCTAAAATAAACCTAAAATGAATTTTAATTTATTTCCTTCACTTACTCCTTTTGGAAACTGAGGAATGCCACCCCGCCCACACCCCTGTAAAAAATATTCAAAGAATGGGAAAGAACCTGTAGAAACAGACCAGTTGGGCCAACACCAGGAGCTCTGTACTTACATACTGAGTTTTTCTGTGTTCGGCTGATTTGTCCTCCATGGCCCCCACGGCTGCTGTGGTGCTTCTATCCCCACTAGGGATGTACATTCGGTTGGGGCCTTGAGCATCCATCTCACGGGGAAGTTTGACATCTCCTACTCCCAGAGCTTCACTCTTATATTTCTTCACAAACTGTTCCATCTCCTTTACCTCTCTGGGAGACAACTCATGACACTTTGAAGGATCCTGGTCGTGTGCAGGGAGCTGCTTTGCCAGCTGTTTCTTTCGGTACTGTGCCCCCTCTGAGCCTGCCACTGGCTGCTTCTCCTTGGGCAACATCTGCATGTACTGCCTGGCCTGAACCACAAGGAGACCAGTGTTAACTGAGAGATGCCTTGGTCATCAGACAAGCAATATTTTATAACACACATCAGAAGCAAATTAAGAAAGAAGGGGGTTTTATCCATTCATAACAGTCTTTATAATATAAATATCTTGAGATATTAACATAATCAAAAAAGGTATTGTAAATAGATTAAGTTCAGTAAAAATAAATACATTTTTCTCCATGAAATTAAACCTTTGTTGTCTGTATATAAGAAGATTTTGGTTATTAATGTTTACTTGTGCTATATATACAAATGTATAATTGCAAGAGAACACAAATTTTTAGCAGGCATGGTTAAATGTTTAGAATTGCCTATGGATCAAGAACATTTTTATCATTATATATAAAAAAATATATCATAAGATTCACTTGAATGATTTAACTAGTCTTCTTAAAAGACTTCCAAATGTTGTATTTGGTTGTTATAACAGTAAAAGGAGTTTGACACAAAATTACCTTTTTTTCTTTATATAGTAAAGTATACTGTTAAACATTTTTTGAGTTTAAAAAAAAATGACAAATTCTATTCTTTCAGATCGTCCTTGCTATCTTAAGAGATACCTCTCAAGTATAAGCTAGAAGTTACTAGATATATACAAAACATGTTTTTCGTCTAATTATTAAAAAATGTCAGACCATTCCCTCAAAAAGGTTAACATAACTGAGTAGTCAGGAAAATTCTATGAGGTATCTAATTTTACTTTCGAAAACCAGTAAGAGTTGGAAGTCAAAGTAATGGGAACCCCAGAAAAATAACAGACTTGAGGTTGATTAGGTCACCAAAGGGACTGCCCTAAAAAAAGAAGCCCCTGAAATTTAACAAACAGATTGCCCTTCCCCTAATTATTTACCAATGCCTGATTCTGGACAGGAGGAGCCCATTCATAGGTAACTGTATTGATGGAGACATTCTTCTTGGCAGCAACTGGATTGGTCAGTATCATAACATTACGTTTATACATGGGAATTCCATCTGATTTTAGCTTTGCAATCAGGGTGGTATATTTGGTGTCTTCAAAAAGTTTTCCCACTTTTCGATCCTCTTCATTGCTCAAGAGGACATCATGCTCTTCTTGGCCACACTTGCAGTTACGACATATTTTTCTGTAATTTTGGAAATAAGTTGGCAATAACTAATTATACCTAGTAAATAAGTAAGCACACTCATACATTTTTAGTTTATAAAATACTTTTATACACATTCCACATAATGGTATGGAAAGGCAAGCTATTGGGCAGGGGGGATTCCAAGAAGCTATCCATAAATTTAAGCAAGGAAACATAAAAATGTACCTTCACATAAGACTTTAAAAAGTTAGTTGTTTTTTCTTTTTTAAGATTTTATTTATTTATTTGACAGAGAGAGAGACAGATCACAAGTAGGCAGAGAGGCAGGCAGAGAGAGAGGGGGAGGCAGGCTCCCCACTGAGCAGAGAGCCAGATGTGGGTCTCGATCCCAGGACCCTGGGATCATGACCTGAGCTGAAGGCAGAAGCTTAACCTACTGAACTACCCAGGTGCCCCAAAAGTTAGTTTTTAATTTAAAAGTGTACACTCAAGGGGGCATATCTGACCAAAGCCTCATCTGGTATTCCTCATTTTCTTAAATCAATAAGTAAATAGAATCACCAAAACACTATTACAGCAAGTTTCATATTTTATTGCATGGTAAAATTTCATAGCCATTACCTAAGTTTTTTGTTTTGGGATTTTTTCTAAGTGAGAGGGAGGCTGATATAACTTTTCTGATCAAGGACTATAAAGCTATATGCAGCATTAGCTTTCCTCATCTCCTTTCCTGTCCCCTTGCTAATTTCCTTTCCTTTTCTTTCCCATGTCTTGTTTTCTTTCTCTTACTTTCCTTTCCCTTTATTCCTTCAGACATTCACTGACCACTTACTATGTGCTCTCATATGTATAAAAAACCAGATAGATGAAAGTCTCTGGAGTTTCAGAGAAATGAAATGAAAGATACCACTAGATGAAAGCTACTGCTCTCTTTCTCCAATCTGGTCTAGCAGGTAATTATTCTTTCATGCAACTTACATGAACATCCATGTGCTTAGCTTATATATAGCACTTAGCTAAGCTTATAGCAATGAACTTAGATTGATACACCCTATAACTGCATTTGTGATAGATAAGTACAGGATACTTTGAGAGGTCTAATTTTTACTTAGAACTGGTGAGGAAAGGGCTCCATAGAAATATTACTCCATAAGAAACTAATATTTAGGTTGAGATCTGAAGGATAATGAAACAAGTATGGAGTGTATGTGTGTGTGTGTGTGTGTGTGTGTACTTGAGATGGGATAAAGAAAAGAGAAGAAAAGCCTCCAAACATTGGGTAGAAAGTGTATTTGTGATGGTCCTGAATTAGGAAAGAGATTGTGCCCTTAGGTCCCGTAATCAGAGAAGGCTGGCATGGCTACAGTGAGGTAAATAAATGGGGAGTGACAAGGTTGGAGAGGTAGGCAGGCATAAGATCATGTAGGGACTTGTAGGACACATTAAAAGATTTGGCTTTTACTGTAAGAATAAGCAGGAAGCACTGAAGGCTTTTAGGTAATGGACTAACACGATTAGATCTATCATTCTCAAAAACTCTACCACCTATTATATGAGAATGGATTAGGGGTAGACATAATTAGAAGGAGTGAGACCAATTCAATTAATATGTCAGTAGTGCATCCAGTTTGCATCCTACTACTGCTTTACAAGTGGAATTTATATTTTTGATGGTTATTGTTGTGGTCTAGGTACGATGTATTATAGCTTAGACTATAGTATTTAACAGTGGAGATGGAAAAAAAAAAAGAACAGATCTCCTCAAAGGTAAAACTGACTAAACTTTGTGGTTGATTTGGACGTAGTGATGCTAAAGGGACGGCCCAGTCTGTCAGAAAATGAACCCAGGTTTCCAGGATGAGTAAGCTGGTAGAAGGAATATAACTATGAAAGAACAGATCTGAGATAGTTGGGAGGGGGAAGGCTGATCAAAGCTCTCCAAAATTCAACTACTGAAAAGTTCGAAATGTCTACAAAACAGGGTAAAGATATCAAGTAGATTGTAGGATATGTAGATCTGGTGTTAAAAACTGTAGCCTGTTAGAAAATATAAATTTGGGAGTCAGGGAGTGACACATTTGCATATAAAGTAAACAGATCACTTTCACTTCCTAGGCAAGAGTACAGGGAAAAGGTGGGGACTCAGGAAGGAGTCTGGCAGAGAAGCAAAAGCTGGAAAAAGTGACTGAGGAAAACAGAGAAGTTGAGAGACTTTGTGGTGTTAAAAACATAAGCTGGAAGTAAATATAGGGCAATGGTAGTATATAAATCAGAGGGAGGAGTCTGAGAATTTAAAAAAATTTGTAATATCCTTACATTGTTCAGGAAGATATCAAAGATACAGATTAACATTTGATGTTGTTAAGCATGCATATTAAGTTAACTAGATAACTAAAAAAGGACATATTACATATAATTTCTAAACTTAGAAAATGGAAGGGTGATATAAAATGCAAGTAATTAAACAGTAGGCAGTAAGAGGAGAAAAAAGAAACTTAGAAGATTAGGACATGTAGAAAGCACAAATTAAGATGGTTAACATAATCCAAACATACCAATGGTCACAATAAATGGGACTCAGTGCTCCTTA
Source organism: Lontra canadensis (assembly GCF_010015895.1). Classification (NCBI taxonomy): domain Eukaryota; kingdom Metazoa; phylum Chordata; class Mammalia; order Carnivora; family Mustelidae; genus Lontra; species Lontra canadensis. Next base: position 26,309,527 of record NW_022630996.1, read on the forward strand.
AAAGACAAAGGATTTCAGACTGAATAATACAACAAAATCAGACTCTATGCTACTTGGAAGAGACACTTAAAATTTAAGGACAAAGAAAGGATGAAAGCATAAGGATGCAAAGAAATACATCAGGCAAATTCCAACAAAAAGTAAATTAGATAGTTATATTAATATCACACACTTTAGACTTTAATGCTCTTTAATGAGTATTAAAGAGAATCACTACATAGTGACGGAAATTTAAAATCACCTCTATGATGTAACAAGTATAAAATTAATATAGTTTAATAACCTATTCAAAATATATAAGCAAAAATAACAGAACTTTAAGAAATAAACTTATTATAATAACACTAAAAAATTAGAAATAAAGATTTGAATAACGCAATAATCCTGATCAAGCAGATACATAAAAAATATCCTATCCAGTGACTGGAGAGCACTTCTTTTTCTGAACAGTTGATACACTTCAGGAAACTGAACACATACTGATAGACCAAGTCTCAAGAAATGCCCAAGGAATCACCATCAAGCACATGATCTGATCAGAATATAAGTATGTTAGAAATCAACAGCAAAAAAAGAAATCAGAGAGGGAGACAAACCATGAGAGACTCTGGACTCCAGGAAACAAACTGGGGGTTACAGAAGGGAGGAGTGTGGGGGGATGGGGTAGCCAGGTGATGGATATTAAGGAGGGTATGTGATGAGCACGGGGTGTTATATGCAACTAATGAATCACTGAATACTACATTAAAAACCAATGATGTGCCATAAGTTGGCTAACAACATAATTTGAAAAAAAAGTAACTAGAAAGTACTTTTGAAAGACTCCTAAAAAATTCAATATTGAAACAATCACAATAGAAATTAAAACAAATAACATTTTTAGGAAAAAAGAAAACAAAACTATTACTTCTTGAAATGCAGAACACAACTGAGGGGGTGCTTAAGAGAAAAGGCATAGCTAACATGCTCAAGCTGGAAGGACAAAAGAATAAAATTAGTAAGTTTAACTCAAGAAGTTAGGAAAAACAAAGAATAAGCCTAAAGAACATGGAAGGTAATGAAAATAGCAGAAACTAATAAAACAAGTATTTGCTTCTTATAAGATACAGGGGAAAAAAAGAAAAGCATTCCATACATTTTAACATCTCTTCTGACTACATTTTGCTTAGTAGTTTTAGCTCCAGAAGGAAAACAGACAGAATTTTAGGAAGGGTTTCTGGGAAAAAGCCCACACTAAACATACATCATATTTAGTGCATTTGTTTCATCAAGAAAGCAACCTTGCCATCACTTCACTCATACAGGCCTGTGGGTACTAATCAGAGCAGTAAGAAAAATCAAAGAAAGTGAAGTTATAAGGATTCATCAGAAAGGAGGAAACTAAACCACTATTAATCACAGACACTATGACTGATCATATAGAAATGCATTAACATCAGTAAAAGTGTAGTAAGTTTTCTGGATTTAAAATAAAATTGGATTTCTCTATACCACTTAAGTTAGGAAAAAACAACTAAAAATTCTTAAATGAATCTCTTTGCTAAATAACAAATTATTAAATGATTATAGATTTTTGTGTTTTGCTTTCTTAAAGTGAGGTATCAAACTAAAAATATTAGATTTGACTTGTGCAGTCCATAGAGAGAGAGAGAGTGTGTGTGTCAGAGATATAGGGGGTGGGGAGGCAAACTGATTTCCTTGTGCACACATTGGTTAGAAAGCTTTATTTGGTAAGAATGTGCTGAAGAGTTTGCATATTCTAGTTCAGCTATAAAAGACTCTTAAATCTGGTTATCTCATACTCCCACCCAGTGGAAAGGAGCATCTTATTCTACTACAGTATGTTCTTTATTCTTGTTCTTTAGTTAACAAAAACAGTATAATCATCCATAAAACTATCACATTGCTTGTGGTCCAAGTTTAAAATCATACCTTCCTGAGAAGACTTTAGTTCTTTAGGGGTGGGAATTTAGTTCTTAATATAGATAAATACATCCTTATATGGCTGTGAACTATGGCATGCATCCTAATAATTAGCAAAGTGATTGACTAAAGAAGGGAGTAATAAAGTCACAAGGATATGTGATGAAGGATATGGACTTCCTCTGGAAATGTTTATTATCCAGTTCTACTCCAGAACAACGTGTGCACCATAAAATGAGGGGAGTTAGATTTTAGAATTTGAAAGACAAAAAAATAGGTGAAATAAAGTCTGGTGGTTTCTAAAGCAGGAACTATAACAAGCTATAGAATAAATAAGTTCTATTTACTATAAAAGCATTATATATAAAAAGGTGTATTAGCTACTGATATAAGAGCCATCTCTATACTTTTTCTTATTATTTGTCCTGGCTATTCTTGGAAGGTTTACGTTCTGAGAATATCTATCTTCCCCATCCATCCCTTCACCCGTCCACATACCCTTATTAAGTAGGTAAAATCAGGTTAAAACAATATAACAATAGCAGCAGTGAGATGAGGGGAAAAAGAGGTTTTCAGTTTTCTCAGTGAGGAAAACCCATGATTGATTCATGATCGCTTTTAAAGTCACACACACATTATAAACCTCATCTGCATCCTCGTGGCAGCACGGTGTCTGCAGTAATAGAGCACTTGGGAGGAACAGGACTGAGGGGTGGAATGGTTCTTTCAGTTTGAGTTGTCATCACTAAGCAGCTGGAGTGACCACATCCCTTTGGGACCCCTTACTCTAGAGCTCCATTTCTAAAATACAAGGGGATTGCTACAAACCACAGTTCAAGAAAGAAACCTATAAAATCTGGGCCAGGTGCCAAGAGCTATCCATTATAGAAATCTATGCTATTTACTAGTTCAAAAAATTATTTTAAATAATATGGGGGGTCAGTCTACAGTGTTTTACATTTGAATCAACTATTTAAATTGGAAAGTTTTATTTTTACAAATCTCTCTTAAGAACTTTTATTTATTTATTTTTTTGGTTTTGTTTTTAATGTATTTATTCATTTGAGAGAGAGAGAAGACACATCAGCAGGGGAGGGACAGAGGGAGAGAATCTCTAGCAGACTGCGCTGATCATGGAGCCCAATGTGGGGCTTGAGCTCACAACCCCGAGATCATGACCTGAGCCAAAATCAAGAGTCTGACACTTAACCGACTGAGCCACCAAGCGCCCTCTTTTAAGAACTTTTAAAGTCATTAGGAAGATATCCAGTAAGTTTATCTAAGCGAAAATTTTGTTGAGAAATCAGGGGAGAAAAGGATATCATTATCTTGGTACCCAAGAAAAGGTAGGAGACTGAGTAGGACATTTATTACAGAATTAACTTCAACCTAAAATCATACAGATCTTATTCTTCGTAAGAAAATGAAGAATTTAAAAAAAATTGATTTTATGCCAACCTAAAACAAAACAAAAATGCCATGGGTGAGCACAGTAGTACCCACGTGCTGGGGCAATGTTTGTAAGGTTTAATATCTTTCCTCAGATGCTTCACCAGTAACTTTTGATGATTTATGCAGACAAATAGTTTGTTTACTACATTTATATGAGCTATACCAATTTGATAACAATTTTTGAAGGAGTTATAAGTCAGTTACCATACTTAGCACAGTTGCCAAATCTCTAAATCTTCTAACCTATCCTTCCTATAGAGCACTACTCAGATTCTCCATAGGATGTTAATAAAAGTTAGATTGGGGAAGAAAGAAGGGAAGTGAATTCAGAATTAAGTTTATTTAAAAGAGTCTTTTTTATAACCTTTTAAAAAAAAGACGCAAATGTAATCTGATAGGCCAGGAAGCTCTAAGGTATAGGGGAGTAGGGTTATTTGTACTAAAAAGTTATTTGTACAAAAAGTTTAGGGTGTTAACACATACACATGTAAAGGTTAATATGCATGACAAATTAGAACTGTATACTCACATTTTTATATTTCAACTTTGGATTTCTTGAGTTAAATCCAGGAGAGTTATACCAAAATTTAGCAAAAGTACTGTCTCAGAAAAATACAGAGATTTACAGTTTCAAGCTGAAAGCAGGCAAAATACTATTTTTCATCCCCCACACCCCCCCAAAGAGAAATTATTTTTGTATCACTCTTGTAAAAAATATTTTTACAAGGCAAGTAGTAACAACTGGAGTGATTTGACATGCTGCCAGCATTCACAGAGATTTAAAGGTATGGTCACGGCACAGCTACAAACCATATTTTAAAAGGGTTGGAAGCTGCCGTTTTATAACAAGGATATACTTATATGGACTTAAGCATGGGCCTCTGTTACAGGATTCCACGCAAGTATTAATCCATTTATGGTGGGAAATTTTTAGTTTTCAGCCAGCCCTAAACCAATCAAAATCTCTGGCGTGTGTGCTATCTTAAAGTAACAATTTTCTTACAAAATGCTACTATCTCAATAGAAGGATTTATCAAAGATAAAAGACTCATTCTATTACTTACATGATGAATAACTATTATTCTAATGATATTACTATACTTTCAAAATGAAACAAATGACTATAAATTCAAAATCTTGGGTTTGTGTCCTAACATCTCATAAATATTTTTAGCTCTAGATATTACTTGGAAGTGTGTCCAGAAGACAGCAGTTCTTATTGAGTAAATATCAGGCATCCTCAACCTTTTATTTTTCTCTAGTCTTGTCATTACTGATGCAGTGAAGAAAGAGAGAGCTCACAGTTAAAGCATCATTGTCCACAAAGACGCATATGTCACAAAAGCACCACACTGTAGAGAAGACAGCCTGATGCAGCTCCCAAAGGTCACTTATCACAAGCACAGGAACATGGGTTTTAGCTTGTGTTCTGCCCTGTAGAAGGTGGTGTGATGAGAAAGGTTTTGGCAAAAAATTTGGGTCCAAATTCCAGCTCTGCTGTCTATTAGCCATGGCTCTGGTAAGTCATTTAATTTCCCTAAATCTTTGATTTCTCATATATAAAATGGAATACTATCACTTATCTCAAAGGGTATTATGAAGATTAGTTACAATCAGGGACATAAAATGCCGTGGTAAGCAGAATTCTAAGATGGCCCCTCTGACCTGTACCCTCTGGTGTTACCCCCATGATTATGTTACTATGTATGACAAAGGGAGATTACCCAGGTGTACCAAATCTAATCACATGAGTCCTTTGAAAACATAAATTTTCTCTGGCTGGGCACAGAAGAGGAAGCCCGAGAGATTTAAGGCACAGAAAGGATTCTAAGCGCTGTTAGTGACTTTGAAGACAGAGGTGGCCTTGTGCCAAGGAATGTGGGTCACTCCTAGAAGCTGGGAACAGCCCCTAACTGACAGCCAGCAAAGAAACAGGGACAACCTGCAACCACAAGAAATGAAGGAAATGAATTCTACCAACATCACAAATGAGTCTCGAAGCAAATTCTGACCCCACTTTCCAGATTAGAGCCCAACCTGGCCAAAACCTGCTTCAACCTTTTGAAATCCTAAGCAGAGAATCCAGCTAAGACTGCCTTGATTTCTTGCCTAAAGCATAAATGGAATCCATTAATAACTGTTGTTTTAACCTGCTAAATTTGTAGTAATTTTGTTATGCAGCAATAGAAAATCATTACAAGTGCTTATTAGTGTGTGACACATAGGAAATTTCATAAATTATATTTCTTATTAATATCTAATAGGCTCAGACAAGTCATTTTAACTTCCTTGGGTTTTAGGTCTTTGATCTAAAAAAAAAGGTCTGACTAGCTAAGTTCCAAGTTCCCACTCTAAACTTCCATAAGTCTAAGAATTCATTTTTAGATGAATTCTCATTAATTCATTTTCCACAACTGTTGCAACACACCTTGAACAGGCAATCATGCCTGCTGGATCTCTTCCTTTCACTCTCCAGATCCATTCTGCACCCTTCTGCACAGTACCCTGAGCCATGCTCTAGGAGGCTGTCCCCAGCACTGGAAGATACCAGCAGGAAATCTGAGTGATGAAGAACAGTGAGGTCTAAGGATTTATTTCCTGGCTTCCTACAAGTGTACAAGGTGCTCAGGCCAAAAATGACCCCTTACTTTACTTGGGGGTATGTAGAAGCAGGGAAGAAGGTGCCAAGGACTGAAATGTGCCACCCCAACCCCCTGATGCGTTTGTTGAGGCCCTAACCCCTAGTGTGATTAGATACAGCTTTTGGGAGGTTAAATTCAAATGAGGTCATAAGAGTAGGGCTCTAATCTGATAGGACTGGTGGCCTTGTAAGAAGATGAAGAGAGAAATCTCTCCATGTGCATGCACAGAGACACGTGAGGACACAGAGAGAAGGAGGCTGTCTGCAGCAAGAAGAGGTTTCTCACAGAACCCAGCCATGCTCTGATACGGAACTTGTTGCACTTCCAGCCTCCAGAACTAGAAGACACTATGTCTCTGTTGTCTCAGCCACCCAGTCTATGGGATTTTGCTAAGGGAGCCTGAGCTGACCTAGACAGGGAGTAAGGAAGAGTTCTCAGAGGTAATGTTTGATCTGAGACTTGAAGAATAGTAAGGACTTTTTGTTTCATGATGGTAAGATGTAGGGTCTTTCCAGCTAAAAGAAACATACACACACACACACAAAACCTATAAGGATTTCAGGGAACAGCATGTAGCTCAGCAGCTGATGCACAGTGTTTAGAAGGGAAGCAGGAGAGGAGACTACACAAGCAAGCAGGAGTTGAGGTTTGAGGTCAAAGATTTTGCCTAAAGGATCAAGCCCAGTGGGAAAGCAATGAAGGTTCTTAAGCTATTGGTAAGTACACAGTTGTATCCATTTTCAAGACCATTCTATGGCTGCGTGGAAGTGAGATTGCTAAAAAGTGCTGAATAATTTAGCTCTGATTTTTATAATGTGCCCCATGAAGCCCTAAAGGTCCTAGAAGTCAACGGTTACCATGAAGATGGAAGAGGAAGCTCAGTGGACAGGATCCTAGGGCTCTGTGTCCACTTCAATCACAGCAGTTCTATGGCCCTGGACCAGACCTGGAATGTTTATTACACTGAGGACAACTGGCCTAGCATATTTTACTTCAATGACTGTACTAAAAATGGCTCATCTGGAGGTCAAAGGCACCAGCCCTCTAGCCTTCCAGTTATGGAGAAAAAGTCAGGGAATTATCAAGAATTTTGAGAGAGAAATGTGTCTGGATTCATGCCAGGAATAAGACAGAACTACTAAGTAATAGCTTCTGGACAAACCGTATAAAACTCAAGTGAGGTTGGAGACTGTGGCAGAACCTTAGTCTATTAGGGCTCCTAACAGATTCTCAGAGTATACCAAGGTAAGTAAATGGAAAAATTAAAATTAAAAAGTGATTTTCATGCTACAGAAGTCAGCTCTTTGACATTTTTATCTGAAAGTCTCAGATTATAGTCTGGATAGACTAGAAGAGAAGAGAAGAGAATACAGTCTGCAATAGAAAAATCGTATAGTACAAAAAAGAATTACTCTAACCTTCTGCTTTAGAGAAAAGATGCTATCACTTAGGAATGCTACCACTTAGGAATGAGCTTTAAAAATGTCATTAGCAGTTTTTGGCAACTGTAGTCAACATAAAAAGATTTTTTTGATTGTACAGTAAGAATCATGCCCAGCAGAGGGCAGTGCGACTCTCTACACAGCCTACAAGTAAATGGTGTGCACCTTAGGAGCTAAAGTATTCTAATCCATGCAATCTATTTTGTGTCTAGTGACTTTACCTTTCAAAACCATAACAGACATGCTGCCTAACTGCTATGTCCCTTGAAAAGGGGGCACAGGGAAGAGCCATGAAAGTCTTGTAGTTAAAAACCTTGTAATTAAAAACCTCCCTGGAAAATTTTAGCTCCCTACAAATAAAGACCTGTACCATCTATTCTTGGCAAGCTGAGGTTTCTGTTGCCTTCACTATTTATTTATTTATTTATTTATTTATTTATTTATTTATTTATTTATAAAAGATTTTATTTACTTATTTGACAGACAGAGATCACAGGAGGCAGAGAGAGAGAGAGAGGGGCAGGCTCCCCGCTGAGCAGAGAGCCCAACGAGGGGCTCGATCCCAGAACCCTGGGATCATGACCTGAGCTGAAGGCAGAGGCTTTAACCCACTGAGCCACTCAGGCATCCCTGCCTTCACTACTTAAAACTGTCTTTGTTTCCTAAAACTTGCTAAATGAACTAACTTTAAAAAGAGCCTAATATCTCAAATTTTGTTTATGTTCTCCTTTTTTTACATTGTATACAGTCCCAATAGCAGATTAAATTTTTTATTCTAGAATTTTCTATGGAAATGCAATACAGAAGTGGTTCTCAAGTGATATTTATTCTAATAAGGCGTCTGCCATCCTAATAATGTATAGTTGATGACTTTTTATCCTCATCCTAATGATGTATAGCTGATGACTTTTTTCTTCTAACAATAACATGCTGATATTCTAACTTTGAACAGATTTATAAACTACTATTACAGTCCTTGACAGCCACTGATGAACAACACTTATATTCTTTATAAGAACAGGTTTAAAATAGTAATTTTTAGATTTATATGACCTACTATCACTTTAAAATACGTAAATAAGGTCTACACAAAATTCACATTTTTGTTTTCAAAAATTCACATTTTTGATCCACTAACATTTGTCTGCCATGTATGTGCACTTGATTCAAGCCAAGACCATGGAAATGAATTATTTTTTTAAATTTAAGTGTTTCAAAGTTTCTCAGTAGTAAATTTATAGCTGAAAATTTCGAAGAGCCCTTAGGTTCAAGTCTACGTCCTGGCAACTAACACATGGATGCTTAATTAGCCATATTTATTGTTTATTGCAAATATACAGATAAGATGTGCAAAGTTACCAGTTTTTAAGAAAAGAACAATAATTAAAATAAACAGTGACAGATTACCATAAACTTATTTGCCACTCAGAAAAGAGACATATTCAGTAATCTAAACTCATAGGAAATCTGAAGGACAGGAAATAAACAATTCCAAATATAGTTACTATGATCTAATTAGCCCAGTCACACTTAATGATAGAAGACAAAATAGATTTTTTTAAATTTATTTCTTAGAAAAGACTATGACAGATCTACCTCTTAGCAACCATGCTAGAGAATTTGCAAGAGATCTCCACTGCCTGAGGAAGCAGTGTCAAAGAGCAGAAATTATTCATGTGCTTTTAGTTTTTAGAACATTACCTCCAGAAGTGTAGTTCGAATCCTTCACATTTTTCTTTGCATTTTAAACAGGGGGCTCCAAATCCTTGCTCATGACCTAAGCCCATCTGTTAAGAGAAAACAATGTGTATTATAATAGTTTTTAAAAATCTTATCAATTCAATAAATTCCACTTACCACTCCTATTGCTATAATTTCAAACAAATCTTTTATGAGTATCACATTATTTGGTTAATGATGACACCTAGATACGGATATGGGGACTAGAAATACCTACACAACATACCTTTAATTCTGATTGGCTTTCATGAAAAGCACCAGAATACAACTGTGTAGAAGACTATAAATACTGCAAGTTGCAAAAAAGTCATAAATTTATCTCTTTGGCTACTACATGCCCTGTATACAATAGGAACAGGGAGCAAAGAGCCAGAGCTTAGAAAGCAAGTCTGCCCCCAATTAACATATTTTGCAGCAAACAAGGAATATGAAAAAGATTTTAGGAATTATGATTAAAATAATATTATTTCATTTTATTATTTACTATTAATTTATTTTATTAATACATGATCAATTTTATCATTTATAATATCACATTTATTATATTCAAAATATTATTTATTATAAGTATAATAATAATAGCAAGAAGCACATATTGAATGCCAGAAATAGAAGTAAGCACTTACCTAAATCTTAAAAAATCTCATAAAACGCTTATAAAGTAGGCAATATTATTCTCTATTTTAGAGATGACAACTGAAATTCAGAGAGGTTTAAGAACTTATTTAAGCTCAAAGTGTAAATAAATGGTAGAGAAGTGATCTGGGTCCAGGTCTTTCTGACGCTGAAGCCTGTGCTTTTATGCCGAGGGTGGGAATAGAAGGGATATACTATTGCCTTTATTATAGCAAACTATTTTTTTAATCATATTAAACAATAATTCTTGGGAACTTGCTGAGACATGACTTAATAAACAGAAAAGGAGAAGGTGCAGAAGAGGAAAGGACAAAAGAAGATCATGAAAGCTCTTTTACCCAACTATTGATATTAGAGTAAAAAAGACCAGCTCACTTTACATCAGCACATCGGCAAATCACCAGTGACCAGGTCACTCTGTATTTTAAATATCACATCAGTGACTGCTGACAAATTCATTACCACCTAGTGCCTGGAGTAAGAGTTCAAGTTGTGTTTTTGCTATGCAATCCAAACCACACTGTTACTTGTTCCTTGAAAGATCAGTCTGACCATGCCCTCAAGTTTAGATGAAGCCCTTCCTTTTTTTCTGAAGAAAATGACCACATCCTCTTACCATAACTAAGGTCTACCCAGCTACTCAGGGGAAACATTAATTTTAAGTCAGGTCATCTCAAGCATACTCTCTAAAGGTGATAAAAATCTGTCCAGTACTAACTAAACTTCATCACTTTTGCCATGTCCCCATTACCAAAATCTAAAAAGATTTTGAAGTTGTATGCTTTAATACTAGGTGACACTTTCTCTTGCTTGCTCGCTTCTTTTCTTGCCTTTTTTAGGGAATCAAATTGTTTCCTTGTCACTGATGATCACAGCTCACAGTGCAGAAATAAAGTGGTTTAAGCAAAAGAGAGAGAAACCCATTATTTGAATTTTCTTTTCTTTTTTAAGATTTTATTTATTTATTTGAAAGAGAGAGAACATGAAAGTGGTGGTAGCCAGATGCCGGACTCAATCCCTGCACCCAGGCATCATGACCTGAGCTGAAGCAGACACTTAACTAACTGAGCCACCCAGGTACCCCTGAGTTTTCCGGTCTTTGTAAGGAATGTGATTAAAGAGTTTTCTCCATTACAATATCCAGACTAAAAGGAATGGCAAATCTAAAAAAGGGTACTCTTTTTTAAGCTCTTTCTAATTTTCCATTACAGGAAAGTTAACAATCCTGAATTCACTGGGTGTATGGATTTCCTGCAGAGGGTGTCTCATGTATTCCTACCAAACTCTGATCCCAAATAAAAATTATCATATGGTTTCACTTATTTGTGGAGCCTAACAAATAGCATGGAGGACAAGGGGAGTTAGAGAGGAGAAGGGATTTGAGGGAAATTGGAAGGGGAGGTGAACGATGAGAGACTATGGACTCTGAAAAACAATCTGAGGGGTTTGAAGGGGAGGGGGTGGGGGGTTGAGGGAACTAGGTGGTGGGTATTGGAGAGGGCACGGATTGCATGGAGCACTGGGTGTGGTGCAAAAACAAGGAATACTGTTATGCTGAAAAAAAAATAAAATTAAAAAAAATTAAGATGACATTAAGGCTTAATCACATAGTTTAGCTTAAATCAGCTGCTTCTAAACTCTCCTGTGTATAATTCACAGTAAGAAATACATTTTATTTCATAACTGAGATATGCACGCACACATTAAATTAAATGTCCACAAATTCCTGCTTTCAAATCTGAATCACCCAGACTGAGCAACGCCAGCCTTAATAAAATCCTGCAAGCATACTCGAAAAATAGCACCTCATTCTCTAATTCTGAATGGAACGTGGAAGCTTAGCTATTATAACTAGAACCCCAATTAGTCAGCAGAGGTTTTACACTAAGGCCCAATGCTGTTAATTGCCAACTTAGAAAGTCAGCATTGGAAAGGGGCAAATTGTTTCTTTCCTACCTGCTTTTTATCTTTTTATAATAGTGATCGGTTTACCTATAGAATTATTAAAACTGGTGATGTTTCATGAATGTATCTTCTAAAAAGTGGCCCACAAATTCTTATTACTGGACAGGTCTAGGCATCCCCCTCATATAAGAGGCCAGGAAACTCAAATCAGGAGGAGGGCAGTTGAGGGCACAGCCAGTCAACAGCTTGCTAACCTAACATTCCTCGTCAGGCCGGTATTCCACTGCTCTGCGGGTGGACCTCTGCAGAGCATCGGGTGCAAGCCCGTCAGTTTTCCAAAGATTCCCTGGCCCATTTCTGCTTCAAGGAAAAGGATTACAAGCCTCTAAATGCAGATGACTGAGAGCTTTAGAATGGGAATGTACAAATGTGTCAGGAAGGCTGGGGAGGCTCTTTGGAACAAATGATGCTTGAACTGAGCTGAAAGAATGAACAGCACCTGACTCAGTAGAGAGAGGAAAAAGCACATTTAAGGCAGAGGGGACACCTGATGTCACGGTCTGTGGCAGAAGAGGGCATTGTTAGAGCTGGGACACCTTAGGGCACTCGAAAGGTGATCGAATCAGACTTGCAGCAGGCTGGAGTGGGCTTTTTTTTTTTTTTCTTTCTCCTTTACTTTTCCTTCTCCCAAGGAAGAAATAATCTTCTGAGGATGAGACTGGTAAGGACAAGCACTGGAGGAAAGCCATGCAGGCAGTGGAGGGGATGGGTGGGGACTGGGGTTGCAAGAGCACCCCTCAAGCTTGGCTTGCTGTGCCACAGAGCCCCTTCTGTGGAGACCAGGAACCTGGCTCTGAACAAAGCAGCCATTTGAGGAGAGGGCTCTGCGGCCTACACCAGAGAGCTCAGGAAGCACTGCTCCAGGGTCCTGCAGGCCACCCACCCCACACCCTATGCTGAGCCTGAAAGGCCAATGAAATCTCTATCTAGGTTCCTTGGTCCAGTACAGGTTATGACTACCTGAAGAGAGTGGCCCTCCCACCTTTCCAAACACATACAGTTTCATTTTCCCCAAATGCTCAGACACAAGGAGGGAGGCGAATCTGAAAATATCACAGAGAAGGAACGAGTAAATGAAAGAGAGTGGAATGAGATCACGGCAGTAGGATACACTCTCCTGCCATAATTCAACGAAAGCAGTTCTAATTAAAAATAACATTACAAATGAAAAAGACACCTAGCGTTCAAAACCATTGTTCATAGCTAAAGGGATTAGAGAGAGTTTCAGACTGGAAAGTTGTTTTCCTAGAGGAATTTCATTAAATTATTTTATAGCTATTAAGTATTTAACTATAAAACTTTAACTTCCTTGAAACCCAGCAATAAAGATCTCTAACCTATGCCACTTCTTGGGTGAGACCTTCTTCCATATTCTGACTCTCTTTATCAACCTCTGTTAGGATAAAGAGGCACAATGCCACTAATAACAAAGATACACCGTTCTTACTCTAGTGTTTTCCCAGGTCCACACCCAGAAGGCAATGTGTTCTCTAATCCTGTTAATTCCGATTTATATGAGAAAACTGCACCAGAGCGGACGTATCTCTACTGGTGTGAGGCAAACTTCTGTTTCTTTGGCATTTAGGCATCTGCTATCCTTCCCTTCCCAAGTCAAACATATTTCAGATGAAGGAAAGTGTGCTCATTCTACTCAATAACAAAATGAATTTCCGAACCAGAGCTGCCCCAGGCACAGTTTCTCAGGTCCTATTCCCGGGCCTCTTTGGGCAGAGGTCATAGGAGCCAGATTCCCCCAACTCTCCCTAATCTTAGTCCAACGGTCTGAAACTCCATTATCCTCAGCCAGTTTCTCTCCCTCCTTCACTTTTGTGTTCAGGATTCCTGGAAGCGCAGGATCCCAGATTCTTCTCCCTATATCTCTTCCATCTCCTTTATCCTCAACACAGGCTGCACCTTCTGGTTAGCATCCTTGTATCCTCAAGGGCCCTGGCTGCGACTCTTAGATATCCAGATCATATAGGTTAGATTCTGCCCAGGCATCTGGGCTTGAGAATCCTTGGGGGGGTGGGGTAAGAACAGGGAAGGTGTTATTTAATGATCCCCAGGATGTGTGCAGGGGAATGTGGGAGGGAATGGTGAAGGGGAGGGGGCACCCAGAAAGTACTGGCTCCTCAGCTAAGGCAAGTGAAGCTAAATGAAGTCCAGATCCCTGGACTAATACAAACACCAAGATATGTATGCTCACATGTAATAACATGTTGTGAGAATTAGCTATGCCAGGTATTAAGGAAATGATCAAGATCTACATAGCTAACCAGAGAACTGAAAATGCAAAAAGAGCTCCTGCAAGAGTCAGGAAAACTGTGATCTGATCCCAGGGTGTCCCTGACAAGTCCAATGATTTCAGAAGTCATTTTTCTTCTCTGAGCTTCTTCGTGTAGACAATGAAGGAACTGAGATCAATTCTAACAAACTTGTAATTCTAAAATTATGACTGCAAATCAGGTTTCAGATTAACTTGATCTGAATTTGTTATTCAGCATGGTTTTCTGTTCAACATTTAAACACTAAATAGACAATAGTCATTTGAGAAAGCTAATAGATTATTGGCTCCTATAGGTCAGAATCATTTGGATTTCAGTTTGGAAGAGTAGTTTATAAAGGAAACAAAAAGTTTAAATTCCGAGGGATAAGACACAGTTCTGTTGCACGTAATTATTTTAGCAGCAAATGTGATATGGTATTCCCTGCAGAGTCAACACTTGGTGCGTTAAAAAAACATGTTTTTCATAAGCACACACGTCCCAAAGCTCTCTACTTACTTCATATAATTTTAGTAACACTTTCTGGCCAGTATCAATACAAGGATATAACAGATTAATTTCTCTTCAGCGTCCAAAAGAGCAAATCCTTTGGGTTGACTATATTTGGAAAAACTATAGTCAGGCTTTGGGAATACCTATCAAAGTTCTTTCAGAAAATAAAAATGACTCTATAGTATTTATCCTGAAATACTAGTCTTAGACAAATAAGATTTTTAAAATATGCTTAACTAAAGGTTCCAGATCCTGAACTTACATTACCATGATCTATGCCTCAAAACATCCCTTGTCCCCTGCTTATTCTAGGGTAAAAAGTGGGAATGGAATCAATTTCTCCATATTCATAATTTCAGGTAACCAGATATGTTGGCAACATTTCAAGTGACCCTGCTGACCCAGGAAAGAGTATTGCATGTCAGATACTTTAAAGAAAAAAGAAAGAAGGGTAGGGAACATCTGGTATTTCAAACATGGTCTGAATTGATTTGGTGATAATTTAAGTCTGGAAGATATTATGCAGTATTCAGGGTGAGATCATCTGATTCATGCTGTTTTCATAACCAAATTTCCCTCTGGAGCAAAGAATCATATGTGGTTACTAAACAAGCAAGTGTTACTAAGACTTCTTTAATCATTTTGGAATGAAACAGACCTAGGTAGATTATAGGAAATATACTATCTTCTCTTTCTCTCTGTACATGTGCATGTTATTTACCTACTTATCACATATGCAGACATACATATATTCATATTACAGTCTTAAAGAAGCATTTTAGATCTCGTTCAAACAAATGAGTATTCTGAACAAAGGAACAACATTTCCAAAAAAATAATTTCTCTCAGCACATGGCTCTTTTAAAAACTTGGTGTGATCTGAGAAGTTCCTCCAACCTGAATCTATTTGATTCATCGGTGACACAAAAATTTAAATTGTTTTAGAATTTTTGTTCATTGGCTGCTTCCCAATCTCTACCAAGATTTGCAGTACCCATCCCCAACCCCCAGAAAAACAGACTTAAATATAAAAACAGAGGCATACTTCAACTTTTGGGTAGTTTGGTAAATTTCTTAGATGAGAATACAAAGAAATAATTTATGATTAAGAGCTACTATTAATCATTTCTAGCAAAATTGCTATATCTTTTTTTTTTTTTTTGCTTGCAAGAACAAAAGTTTTCCATCTCTCATTTAAGTTCGACATACTTAAAAGTTAGAAGGAAGAAAAAGTTGTCACCACTCACTTAGTTGTATAAGCTGGGGCCCAGAGTCCTCCTTGTCCCTGGCTAGCCTTGCTTACTATGTTCCAAGTCTTGCTGGTCTCTCCTCTAAAGACTCCATGGTTTATTCCCCTCACCTCCACTCCACTGCTCAGTTTCACACTTCTACCATGTCAACCTGGGACCACTCTTCTCAATAATCGCTCCCTTTGATGGTGTCTTACTGCCACTCTCAAAATTATTTTAATAAAATCTAAAGATGATCACAACATTCCCCTTGTTAGATGCTTTTACGTAGTTCAATGAATTCCACAAGTCTTAACATGGCAGAGAAGGTTGTTTTCAATCCACACCTCTCTCTTGTTCCTTCTACTCTCTTCCTCACAAAGCTCTGCTTCCCAAAGGAGCTTCTCCCCTTTGTTGGATCTCATTCCTTCTCCTCCCTCTGGCAAAATCCTACTTTGTACATACCCAACTCAAACATCAGTTACTATGTGATGGCATTCTTGGACTATTCTCAGCCAAATACTATATCCCCATCAGTCTATTACTTAGTCCTTTTTTACTGTGCTATGACTGTTTAACCTCAGTTTACCCCATTAGATTATAAGTTTCTTGTTCATATTTGAATCCTCATGCTTGCCACAGGGCCCAAACTTGACAGAAATGCCTGAAAGTTTTATTTAATATTTGCCTTAATTATCTAATGACCTTTAACAGAGTACTTTTATCTCACAAGTTCACATAGTACTTTTACCCCAGGAAATCCCATTGGATTTCAAAAAAGAGAAAAAAAGAAAAGCAGCTCTGGTAGGGCTAGTTATTGCCCAGCAGGGTTCTAAGATGGATCATCTCATTTTATCCTCGCAACAACCCTATGAAAGTCTCTGAGATATTATTAATTATCTTCTGCATTTTCATCCAGATGAAGAAACCAAAGCAGAGAATTTTTAATTTGCCCCAGGTTAATTAACTTAATTCTTAAGTTGCATTGCAGAATGCCTATTCTTAACCATTAGTGCCTAAATGTAGGTCATGAACATGGAAAGATCCTGGAGATAACTACTTAGTAACTTAGTACTACTTAGTAAGTTATTTTTTTAACTACTTAGTAAGTTAATTTTTTAAAAATAGAAAGAAATAGAATATTTAACTTGAGACCACGGATTATAGCTCAAGAATAGAATAATCAATTAAGGGTCTTTAGTTATAAGATACGACTTATACAGAAGCATATGGGAATAAAACTCTTCACTGTAGATTCTAGGATTCATTTCCATATTCCTTCAGTTTTTCAGTGCCGTATGTGCAAAGCCAAAGCCCTACATGAATCTGTATCATAAAATTCACTGTGAGCCAAATGGACCGACATTTTTATTCACACACAGTAGTATACCATCACATAGATTATTGTGTTAGGAAAGAAAAGGAAACAAGTGATCTTTCAACCTAAATAGTTTATACTAAATTATCTTCTGGAGGTACTGTGTCACTCTTCCTTGAAATTTAAAAAATTAAGTAGATAACTCCCACTCAATCTGTCCCTACATTTTTTAAAGGCAGTACCAGAATCAGGTAAGCGAATACGGACTGTCACCAAGGCAACTTGTCTACTTCAGTCTGAGATGTAATCAGGTGACAGCAGATCTCCTAAGACATCTATACAATTTCAATAAATATGATAACTTTTTGACAAAGATCAGAAGTAGATCCTGCTGCTTTTTTCTAGTTCTGATAGGATACTTTGAAACATTTCTAACTATGCTTTTTCTTCATGAGCAGTGGTGATTGTGATGGTGGAGCTAAAAGTACCTCTACCACCATTTGTTAAGGTGTTAGCACTGCCGGCACAGCACATATACCATCCCATTCAGTTCTCCAGACAAGCTATGGCAAAGTGTTTCCTTCTCTGTTTCACAAAGAAGGGAAGTAGGATTTGGATAGATTGAGTAATTTGTCCAAGGCTGCCCTACTAGCAAGTGGTAGAACTGAGACTTGAATCTTAGCAATTATAACTCCAAGTCCTGAGCTCTTTACTCCAAAGCCATCATTTCATCATTTTTTCTTCTCCAAAATGAGAGTTTAAAGATAAATAATAATTTAAATAAGTAATATTTCTCATCTGTACCTTCTCTGGAACATTAGGTTTTGATCTGGAAAACTGTCTATTCCTCACTAGCCAGGAGCTCCTCCTTCCTGGACAAATGTGAGACTGGTTATAAGGAACCTGAATGTCTGCACACCAGCTGCACTAACACTGAAGGCCCTGAGGTGATTATTCACACATGCAGGAAGGCCTGCAGAAGAATGGGGTGCAAGTCAAGGAAAATCTCCAGGGTCCTGACACAAAATAGGTCTCTTCCAATGTTATATCAAGAGAAAAAATGTTTTAAGAGAAACAATGAATCCAAAATATATTTATATCATCCCCTGGAAAAAATAAAATAAATAAAACAATGAAATACAGATGAACAAATTAAATTTCAAAGTTGGAAGATGCTTATTCAAACTAGTAGACTTAACATTAATACTGAAAATTATTTGCTATGTTATATATCTATTATCTATATATATTATCTATATATACATTATATAGAATATATATATATATATATATATATATTTATAACCTATATACACATTACATAGAAGATACCATATAGTGGCCAAGGGTAATATAATGAGGTAAAAAATTGAAATAATACTTTTCATTTTTTTCAGATCACTAAATTTCTAGATTTATAATGTTAAATGTCTGTACTGGTTACAAATTACCCCCAAAACTCAGGGCCCAAAATAAACATTATGATCTCACAGTTTCTGTGGGTCAGGCCATCTGGGAGCAGCTTAATGAGGTGAACTGGCTCAGGGCCTCTTGCCACATTGCAATCAGGGGTCAGTTAGGGATGCAGTCACATCACAAGGCCCAAATGGGGCCAAGACCCACTTTCAAGCACCCAAGAATGAGAGCACCCAAGACAGAAGCTGTGGCCTTTAATCTTGGAAGGGACATATAATCATTTCTGCCACGTTATACTTTTTGGTAGCAATTGACCAGGTTCAGCTGACACTCAAGGGGAGGGAAATGCACAAGGGTATGAATTCATGTGGTTGTGAATCAAATGGGGGCCATCTTAGAAGCTGCCTTGGGGCACCTGGATGGCTCAGTTGAGTCAGTTAAGCATCGGACCCTTGGTTTAGGCTCAGGTCATGATCTCGGGGTCCTGAGATTAAGCCCTACAATGGGCTCTGTGCTCAGTGTGGAGTCTGCTTGAGGTTCTCTCTCTCCCCCTCCCCCTGCTTCCTCTACCCCTCCCCCTACTCTCTCTCAACTAAACAAATCTTAAAAAGAAAATAAAAAGCTGTCTTCTACAACCTCTTTTCTGTTTTGATTTTAAATCCAAAGACAAATGATTTGTGATGAGACGGACATATTACAAAGGGAGGGGATATAGGGTGTGCTTATCTACCACTCATCTTTATTTTTTTTTCCATTTCAAATGTTTAAGTGTCTCTTCACCCAAACGGGCATAGTGAACAGAACTTTGCCCCTTCCTTATAAATATTTTTATTCCTCTCGATTTGTTAGCTGTTCACTCAGTCAGGAGCAGGGAACAATCTTCCAGAAGATAGGGTAGAATATGATTTTTAGTCTCTAAGTCTTATTTTCCATTGATCTCAGCACATATACATACTTTTGGTAATACATATATACATACTGCTTGTGTTTTAGAACACAATCATAAATTGGAATATAAAATGTCAAGTTTGAATAGCAAGAAATTTTCAGAAATCTATTCAAGAGAAAAAATTTTACTATTTTTATACTATGCCATAGTCCTTCTTAATAAATACATTAAAAATAGAAAAAAGATTTATATAAACTTTATTCTATTACATAAATTTATTTGATGATAGAGTTAAGGAAAAAAATTACAGCACTTCTTTGTGATGTCAGAATGCAAATTACTTGATTCCAATTAGGCAGTAGTTATAGTCAGGAGTTCCTAACTGTACTGCTTACCTATTCAAAGCCTAATATAACCTTACAGTATTATGAGGGAAAAAATAACTTAGAAAAATCTACACTTATTTTAGGTAAGCAAATGATTAAAAATGTATTGTTTGTTCAGTTTATACTAGTTCCTTATAAACATTTTTCAAACTGACTACTATCAAATTGTTTTTATACTATTGCTTAAAAGAAGTTGCTTGAAATGTTCACCAATAGAATACCTCCTCACAGACTCTATTCAAAGAAGGCATTATCCTCAATCTGTTACTTTGAGAAGGACAATCCAGGCTATAACAATGTCACAATAACAGGTTATGATTGCTACTGAAATGATTTCTTAATTATGATCAGCTGAGCTCTGGCTCCATGGAAGGACACTGCAGTGGCATGTGCTTTTATACACAGCCCTCAAAACCTCCCAATTATTAGCTATCAGAGGGATTTTTAAAACCTGATTCCAAAAGGCATCTCTAATAGTCCCTTAAAAGAATTTAGATCATAACAAGCAATCCTAATTTGGTCTTGTGTCACTACCTCAACAGCTGACTCTAAAAAGTGTATCCCACACATGGCTGTATCTTCAGAGGCTCTTATTAATTCTCTGTATGTCCTAAAACTCGAGTGTTGCCATCATTTTTGCAAGGTCTATGGGCTATAATATTAGTTCTTTAGGAGTAACTTGTTATAACAGATGAATGAGGGTTGGGGAAGGTAACTATATACTTGTTTTACTTATTGCCCTTAACTGCTTATCTAATCAGAACACATACAGGAAGAGAGCAGAACAGGTGTGCTTTTGCAGAGAATGAAGGGAAAGGTTTGAGGCACGGCTGAGCCATCGAGGAGGCTGCCCATGGGAACAAGAGGGTCCAAAGGAGCCTGGAGAGTCAAGCCCAATGGAGAGAAGGCATAGAGAAAGAGGGGTTGGGGAGGATAAAAAGCACAAAAAGACAGTCTTCTCCTTTTCTACTTTAGCCCAGAATTGGCATTCAGGGACATTTAGAAAAAAAAAAAAAAAAAAAACAAAAACAAAGTCCAATAGCATAGACAGGGGTCTTGGAAACTGCATGTTGTCACAAAATTCTTGAGATATATTCAGGTGCCTGTTAAAAGGTTTGAAGTTCTATGCAGAATTTTCTTCCTTCTAGGTTGAATTTCTTGATAGTGATCACGATTCATCTATTTATTGTCTATGTGCAAGCGCCATACTTCGTGCTTTAAAATATCCATTTCAATTATCCTTATACCCCTGAGAGATCAATAATTGTAACCCATTTTCTGATCAATATCCCAAGGTTTAGAGTGTTAAGTAACTTTGCCAAATTCACCCAGCTTGTAAGTGTCAGGGCAAAGAAATGAACCCCGAATTCTAAAGCTGATAACTGCTGCAATTCAGCTTCTCCAAACATTTACTTATTGATGTCAAAGTACAGTTACCTAAACAAAACTGATCAGGGAACATTAACAGCATTAATAATTAACACTGATTAAGCACTTGCTAACTGTGCTGTTACATGCATTGCTTTGTTTAATGACAAAATTACCCAATAAGGAAGTATTTTCCATATTTTATAGATAAGCTCCCTGAAGCTAATAAAGCTAAGAAAGTTGCCCAAATTTCTAGGGGTGTATCAAACCGAAATTCAAACCTCTGTCTGGAGCCATCAAAGTCTGTTCTGCAGCCTCTAAAGTCCCTAACTGTGCTCCACCAGAGTGGGCAACAGTGGACCACAGGAGGATCCTATCCTCTGGGTTGACTTCATCTGGTCCATGAGAAAGTACCAACAAATAACATCTCTATTGTTTTCACCTGTGACAGCTTAAAAGCAATATGGATATTAAGCCATCAAAATCTGTCTTGCCTGACTTTACCTTTAATTTCTCCCAATTTCTCTTGGGTTAATTTTCTATTCTGCTACCAATGGCACAGTCTAACACATAGCAACATTTGAGTATTTGTGAAACCTACTTTCAATTTGTTGCAGTAACAGAATTTGTAACTCCTCTTAGAAATCTTTGGCAACTTGCTATTCCCCAGAAAAATGAGCCCTACGTTTATTTACATGGAGATCACATGACTTAGGTGGAGTGAGTTTGAAGAGGTCTGAGTCTAAAGGCTAACAGAAGAATGCTTTGAATGAGAAAAGGATCCTCTAAAAATCAACCAAGGGATACTGCAAGGTTAATTTTCCTTTATAATTTTTCAAGAGCTTTTGAAATATCAGTAGTCTGTGATATTGTGTAGAATATCTTCTCAGAATTGACTCTGATACATGAGAGATCTTCAGGAAATTATACTTCAGCCCACAAAATTCAACAGTCCCACTTTGGCATGTGTGCTGGATTGAAGTAATGATCCCAATTCTTCATTGTCAGGTAGCAGTATTAAATATTCACACCCCTTATTATGCTTAGTGAAATAAGTCAATCAGAGAAAGACAATTATCATGTGATCTCCCTGATATGAGGAAGTTGAGAGGCAACATGGGGGGTTTGGGGGTAGGAAAAGAATAAATGAAACAAGATGGGATCGAGAGGGAGACAAACCATAAGAGACTCTTAATCTCACAAAACAAACTGGTTGCGGGGGGTGGGGGGTAGAGAGAGGGTGGTGGGGTTATGGACATTGGGGAAGGTATGTGCTATGAAGTGTGTAAACCTGGCGATTCACAGACCCATACCCCTAGGGCTAATAATACATTATATGTTAATAAAAAAATAAAAAATTATAAAAAAAAATTCACACTCTTGCCATAGCCTCACAGTCACTAGAATGGACTGCTCCTCTCTTTGACTTGAGTTTGGATACATGGCTATTAGGGAATAGCAGAGGCTTAAAATGTGTTCCTACAGTTGGGCATGCCCTCTACCACTCCAGCCTTTACTTCAGGGATCCCATGATCTAAAGAGGATGAAAGATATATGGAGTCAAAGTGGTCCCAACCCACAACCTGGAACCAAACCCAGCCTACACAAACTAGACCCCAGTATGAAATTTCCATCTCTCTTCAAGAGATGATATCGTGTAATAAATAAGAATCAGGGTTAGGACGGAGAAACAGATCCTTAACAGCAAGCTCAGTGACACACTTCCACAATTTGAGCCTGTAACTGAGGAAAATCAGAAATTACTGCAGATCACCTATCTTGGCTTTATTTTAGAAGAGTCAAACTGAATATGTTAATGGGGTAAATAACAAAGGTTTACTCACTTTTTCCCTTTTCACTGACTTTTCTCTTGGTTCATGCTATTTATTCTTCCTGCAGTGCCTTCTTTGCCTAATGAAACCCTCTTTACCCAATAGGAGTTAGTTGTTGTTGTTTTTAAAGATTTTATTTATTTGACACTGAGAGAGAGAGAGAGAGTGCACAAGCAGGGGGAGAGGCAGAGGAAGGGGAAAAGCAGGCTCCCTGCAGAGCAAGGGAAGCCCAATGTGGGGCTCGATCCCAGGACCCCAGGATCATGACCTGAGCCGAAGGCAGTCGCTCAACCCACTGAGCCACCCAGGTGCCCAATAGGAGTTAGTTTAAATGTTGTTTCCTCCATAGAACACTCCCAAATCCATTCAAGTTAATTACTGCTGCTTTGGAGACTTCATAATAGTTGTTGGTATTCCTGTGATTGCAGTGCTACTCAAAAATGCAGCAGTCTGTGAACTACTGGTTATTAGTCTGTGGTGAGACATATAAAGAAACTGAGAGTAAGCTATGAGGGATTATTAGCAATTTGACAGTAATTTTATGGTGATGCAGTTAATAATTTTTTAATGGGCCTCATCTTTGTTTTTTCTTTTAGCAATTCATTTTTAGTTTTGTTTTTTTTTAAATACTGGCCCATGAAAGATTCAAAGTTTAAAAAAAAAAAAATGGTTCCTCACCACAGCTATTTTGAGCAATCCTATGTTACAGCGCTTACTTCATTCTATCCAGCACTACAATTAACTTACATATCTGCCCTACATATCTGTTCAGTTTGTCTGTCTGCCTTCTTTTACCGACCAAAGCTGACATCACAGCGTTTTGGGGATACACACTCAACAAGTGACATTGATAGAAATGCAGCTTTTGTAATCTTACATTTTAAACTGCCCTTTAATATTCTCTATGAAGAACAGAGGGTAACTTTGTTTTGTTTAACCCCCAATTACTTTTATTGTAGGCTTATACCTCATGAAGGAAGATATATCTTTACCTTTACTTTGTGACTCACTCTATGAAGACTTTCAGAGGTTATACTCAAAGAAACAAAAATCCACCTGACTTATGCAAGATCGTTTTTCAATGAAACATGCTATTACTTTATCTTCAAACAAAGCAAGGGCAAGTTCACTGTGGCTGCAGACTTATTAACGGACTCAGCACCAAGGCATCTGTGCGGGCTCTCAGCCTCTTTTTTGCTAGGCTTGCTGCTTAGGTAAGAAGCTATCCAACAGACCACCTGAAACCTCTTTTACAGTTTTGCACAGTGGTCAGAATGTCCAAATAATAAACACAGGCTGAATCATTTGTGATTTGAGAACGATCCACCATTTCAGAGATTAAATATATTTGTTAGCAGCAGACTTGTTGTCATGTGGCAGGTGAGATGTCAGCAGTCCTCAGTGCCTGGCTTCTCAAATACAGCTTCCCTTCATGCCTTGCTCAAACCCAAGAAGCCCTGCATTCTTAGTAGACTACCCAAGGACCAGACAAACTGGGAATCTTAAACTATGCTCTTCTCCTTTTTAGAATATAACCAAAATAAAAGCAGCAATACCTGGAATCAACTAATTTTTATAGCTATGTACTTCTTAGTGTGGCAGAAACAAAGTACTTCCATAGCATGTTCTCAAAATCTACCTCATGAATTTCTTGTGATTCTTTTTTCTATCACCTTCTGTTCTTTCCTAATATTTTTGTCATAGGCAATGGGTAGTGATTATAGTAGTTGATTGAGAAGGAAAGAAGAGAGAAGCAATTAAGAAGTCATTTTAGGGGCACAGCATGAATTTACATTAGAAAATTATAGTCATGCATACTCTTATCTCTCTAATTCCCTATTATTTATGTAGGGAGTTAAGTAAATTGGATACTTAGGGAAAAAAAAAACAGGTAAAACAATTCTAAATATGACTGGAGCTCTTTTATAGGAAAGTCAAAGACTGGAGCTGGATAACTGAAAAGCATAACCTCTACATTTAATCCTCTAATAACAATGCTTAAGACAAATTTTAATACATGGACATTTACCCAAAGAGCAGGTGTGAACTTACCATTTACCAAGTTATTTTTCCTTAAAAATCCTGAAAATCTATGAAGTTTTGATACCTGTTTTCAATTTGGTTAGTCTGTTTTTCTCTCCTCAAAAAAAGTTGATTTCATAATTCATAATTTATATAATGTTCCCTGAATCTCACCACCTTGTAAAGAGAAAAATAATTTCCTGTAGGTACTATATATTAATGATCTAATGAGCAGATTTTGAAAAACCATAGTTTCATGGCAGTAGTTACCAAATAAAGACTGTAATGACTGTAAACAGAAAACTTAATCCAGAGATGCCTGCGTGGCTCAGTTGGTGAAGCAGCTGCCTTCAGTTTAGGTCATGATCCCAGAGTCCTGGGATGGAGTTCCACATCAGGCTCCTTGCTCAGCTGGGAGCCTGCTTCTCCCTCTGCCTGCTGCTTCCCCTGCTTGTGCTCTCTCTCTCTCTGACAAATAAATAAATAAAATCTTTTAAAAAAAACAAACAAACCCAAAACCACAATCCAGTAATGACTCTTGTAGGGCATTTCTAACTAGGAAGAAGACTTAGTTTGTGTAACTTTACAGGTATAATGTAACTAATTATAGCCTTATCAATTTATGAGCTTTTTCACATCCTAATATGTAAAAGCTGCTTTCTCATTCTTTTTACATTTGCCAATAAGATAAATAAGAATTCCTAATTACAAAGTTTTCCAAATCAGGAACCAATACTATGAATTACTACAAAAAATGCCCCTTCTCTGTGTTAGAATTCTAGTGTATTGCTGACCAGTAAGTAGTATTATATTATATTATATTATATTATATTATATTATATTATATTATATTAATGGGTATAATCCCAGTTGTGCTTTTGATCATTTATTTTGATATTTACTTTTTTGGTCTATCAAGAGTGTAAATTCTATGACACAAGGTACCTTACCTTTTCTGCTCATACTACACTCGCAAAGTCTAGAACAGTGCTTGACACATGAAGTACTCATAATTTTTAAATAAATTATCTTAATTTGGGAAAGAACTTTTAAAGACAATAAAAAGTCCATTATTTTTTCATTTTCTTGTAATTAAATACCGAGGAAAGTGATATATCACACCTAGGATTATCTGACCTAATGGAGCAGTTTATTATGCATTTGAAACTTCATACTATACATTTAAAATAAAATAATTAAACTTAATGTCTTCAAATACTTTACAAATCTTATAAAGGTGAATTAAGTAAAAACAAGTTGCAAAGAGTTAAAATTTATTAAAAAATATTTAATTTATAGGTTTCCTCATGAAATTCACAGACTGCATAACATTATACACTATACTATTTTATTAAAATTACACATATTTCTATATTCTTGCCTTATGTGATTTCTAAGCACTGTGGAACATTATTACACTTGGTAATTTATCAAAGTCAAAAAGAGTCACAGGGTCTGATGAAATTTTAGAAATCACTTGATTCCCCTATTGATTTTTATAGATATGGAAACTGAGAACCAAAGTGGCCAACATCACAGACACTAGAGTAGACGAGGATCCACTAACTCAGCTCAGAATGATGTCACTGACATCATACTGATAAATGGAAGTGAGAAACCTGATATACTACAGATCTCTCCATTCATGACAGGTCTTTACATATACTGGGTGCTTACTGACATTTTCTGTTTTTGGAGCACACTGTGATAATACGGTTTGTAAAAAAACCTTATATTCAAATTAGCATGGGGCCAAACTGTATTCCTACTTATAGTTCTAAGAACAAAGAACATTGGAAGTAGTCCTCTTTTGTCAATTTATCATTTTCTTCCTACTAAATAGGCCTTTCAGAGTAAGCCTTGTTGCTCTCTGATGGCCCTTGAGGTTAATTCCATGTTCACAATGCTGGCATAATTCCAGAGCTCAGGGAGAGCCTCATGAAATAGTTGATCATTTTGGTGTTTGCCATTGCTTCTTAATAGATGTTCTTGTATCAAGAATGGGAAATTTAAAACAATAATGATAACAACAACAACAACAAAACAGTTCTCCTCCCAGCACTGATTAATTTTTTTTTTTTTTTAACTCCCCTATTCTTTGCTATCTGGTCTGCTGGTCCAGTGGCACTCTGAGAACTTTGCTACTGGGGGAAAGAAAGGTTTAGCCTATCAAGCGTTGTATGGATAAAGCTTTCTATCAGCTCAGCTTCAGCAGGTAGATGGACTCTTCTACAGCCCAACCCTTAAGTGCCTCGATACAGTTCCAGTCGTCACTGATACCCCCAAGCACAGAGCCAAATGCTGGGTCGCTATTGTTCAAGGACCATATTTAGTAGCCAGGAGGCAGCATTACCGTTGCTCCCAACAAAAGCTGGAACGTTGGAAGAATCCTAAAGGCTATGGTCCAGAATATTATTGGAGCTTATAAAATTTCTTTGCCTGTAAAAGTCTCTGAGAAGGACTTTTTCACTATATGTTTATTTTATTTGGACTTTGTGACTGTCCAAAGAACGTCTATGGCAACTTACACTAAAGGGTAAATATACAACATGGATAAAATATAAATAAAATACAGAAAACCAGTAGGGTGGTAATTTTATTGGAATAGAAACCACTTCTTCCAAATAATTCCTTAAAACAAAAAATCTGAAATGCTCTTTTGCTTATTTCTTTTTTTATATTAGGGTAATTCATTTAACATATATTTAGCAAACAAGGCAAAGATATAAGAGGACTCAGGGACTAGAGGACAGGATGGAGAAGAATGGTTCTGAAGACTATGGCTCAAGTTAGGTTAATCTGAAACTGCCAGAACCTATCTAAAGCCTGCTTCTTTTGTCTTAAAATGAGGCTAAGGTCTACTTCATAGGATTGCTTTGGACAGCAAACAAAACTATGCAAGTATAAATAGGAAAGGAATTCACTGTTCAAGAAGCTTGAAATCTAGGTAAGAAGAAATCATAATCTAGAGGGAGAAAGGAATCAATGTCGGAAGAGTTACAGATTACACACTTTGCGAATTCAGAAGAAAGAGATATTGCTTCTAGCTAGGAAGGAGAAGAAAGATTTCCTGGAGGACAGGGCATGGTGGGGAGGAGGGGAGTGTCTTGAAGGATGAGTAATATTTAGTATTGTAGATGAGAAAGCGAAGTCAAGGAGTGAGGTGATGGTACGCGCTAATAGCCAGCAGAGAGATAAATCCCCAATTCTACTTCATAGGAGAGCATAAAGGAACAAAATCAATAGAAAACCTACTACAGTTCTATTCAAACCAATATTCAGGGCAAGTTAGAGAAACTGACTTTTCATATCCAATTAATGTAATGACTCACCCCATGGGTTAGCAGAGATAAAAGCCCAGCTGAGGACCACTTCACTTTCTTCTGTACTTGTTCTGAGAGACAGAGTAACTGCCTCTAAGGCAGAGCCCTGGCAGTACCTTGCCCTCCCATTACCTCCAGCTTTGCCAATGATTCTCGCAGCAAGAATGGCTTCAAGCCGAGAATCCAACTGTAGATTTGAACATCCAGGTCACCATTTACTTGCCTTTTCTGCTTCAATCAAGGGCCACCTAAGAGAAAAGTCTCGTTCTAATTCCTAATGGAAATAATCTTTGTGGTTCAGTACTCTTGCCAACTGCAGTCACGTGGTTTCACTATGTTTCTCTGGCTAATGACAGAAGCTTTTAAAACAAGTTTGGATGTGAGAAAGGGGATTTTTTGTGACCTGTAATTGTAAAAGTGCATCTCATCTTTTTAAAATAAAATTAAAGAAACAAGGAAGAGAGTCCTGGGAAAAATATGTAAGGCGTTAGGAAGGATCAAAAGACAAAGGTTAGAAAGGAGGCAAGAAATGAATAAGAAGTAAACTTAAAAGCTCTGCAGCAATTCCAGGCAGCCTAAGGGAAATTATGGGACTTCTCCTTCTCTCTGGTATGTTTTTAAAGGGAAAAAAGTGATTCTCATGGGAGAGTAACACAGAAAGGAAAGAGGAAAACAGCTGGCTGTGGGCCATGATTTACCATTCACCACAAAATGAGACTCTGTTTCTGCTTCTGAAAGGCCATTGTTTTTTCCAAGCAGACATGGCCTCTATTATACAAAGTCAATTATAATGAAGAGACATAAAACATAAGGAAGAGATCTAGACAAATAACTCAGAAGACAGGGCACAGACATAAAAGTCACATTCCACTCTAAAATATTAAAACAAAAACTCTTTATAACCAAACTAGCTTCACATCCTAGCAACAGCTCGCTTGCTTCAAACAAAACAAAATATAGCAAAATTTAATTATAAAAATCCCTTGTTTTTATGATGGTGGGTTTTAACTGGTAATTACTCCAAATCTGTGCAAATGATGTAGACACCCAAGTTCTCCTTTTATAAACCAAGAATCCTATAATAGTATCATCTGCTTAAGTTGTTGTGGAATAAGGACAACCTTTAATTCTTTTTACACAAAATATTAATGGGAAAAAAAAGTAACATTTTTCATTTGCCCGGGGGCGGGGGGGGGGCGGGGAATTCATCATGAAATCAAGAGTATAAGGGTTTTAGAAGAAAAAAATGCCACATATCTTAAAACTGACGTCAAAACAGTTTTATTTAAATGGTTGTATCTCTGTTCCAACTTCCAACCTGGCTTTTTTAAAGGTACATTCAAACTATTACTTTACTTGTATACTCAAGCCAAAAAGAAGCGAGACTTGAAAATTAATCTACCAAAATAAGGTGAGAAGGCTCTGCTAATAGAGCAGAGATAAAAATCTTATAATGTTTCCTTCTTCCAATGTGTTGGAAAACATTTTCCAAAAGGAATGCAAGTTTCTTTTTCAGATCACAGCTAAAACTGTAAAATCTACTCCTGGAATCTCCAAACATTTTTTACAGGGAAACTTTTTGTCAAACCCGTAGAACATCAAGCCTGTTGAGGATACTACAAAGGCACAGAAAGGGTTATGGTTGGCAGTCAAATTGGACATTTTCTTGGGATCCTTTAGTAGTTTCCAAATTATTGGTTGAGGACTCTGCCCTGAGAATCAGCAATGATGACAAGGTAGTGAAACAAGCATTTGTTACTGTCATGGGATTGTAAGAGCTTTAAATTTATAGAATCCTTTTTCTCTGGGGTAGAGGAAGGACAGAAGGAGGATTAGAGAAAAGGGTAAGATTCTTGGATGAAAAGATAGCCTTTTAAACTAAAGGGGAGATGAAAGAGAAAAATTATACCATATATCAAGGGCATTTAAAAAATCCACATTATAAAACTAAGGAAATTGTTTATATATAATGTCTCAATTTTTCCCTTGTAAGGACATTAATTCTTAACTTTGGACTATCTCCCTCAGAATTACCTTTTTTGTCTCAAATAATTTCAAATCACTTTTAAATGTTGACCCCTTCCCCTTAAGTGCATTTCCTTTTTCAGAGCAGTTTTATGTTCACAGCAAAATTAAGCACAAGGTATGGAGTTCCCATATAACTCCCTGCCCCCCTATCTCCCACATATCCTCCCACAGTATCAATATCCCACACCAAAGTGGTACCTTTGTTACAACTGATGAGACCACACTGACACATCATTATCCCCCCAAGTCCAGAGTTTATTTTAGGGCTCATTCTTGGTATTGTCCATTCTATGCATTTTTACAAATATATACTGACATGTAGCTGCCATCGTAGGTAGCATACAGAATATTTTTACTGCCCTAAAAAATCGTCTGTGCTTCACCTATTCATCCTTTCCTCCCCCAAAGGGTGCTGACTCTTAAAAAGTAGTTTTTGCATCGATATTTATAAGCACAGTCAAGACCTCCCAAATTTTAGACAGGTATTAAATGGCTCTTATCCACTTGAAAAAATTAGCAGTTTTCAGCAACAGAAGGATAACTAGGCAGCAAACAAAATGCTTTCCTAGTGGCAAGCAAGATTAACAAATGCTGTGTCATTTAAAAGGTCAAGAATAAGAAACCAAAAAGGAATAGAAAAGAATACATTACTCTTATAATTTACATATGTTTTCCTGTCCTTAGATTCCCTTTTGAATGCCAGTTCTACTCATAAGTGATAAACTGCCTTTTTTTTTTTTTTTTTTTTACATTTGCCTACATTTTCAAAAATCCAGTTCTGGGCATGAAACAGAATTAATGCTCAAGTCAAGAACTCTGTCTTTAGCAGATGAAATAACAGCAACATTGGCAACCACAGTGGACAAGAGAAGAAAATTAGGTCCTATTTTTTTCTCCTTTCTCTCTCTCTGTAAAACTCCCTTCTCTATTTGATAAGGGACAGGTAGCTTAAATTTACCGCAAAGTAAACAGGAGCAATTCCCCGGAATGAGACCGTTCACAAAGAATGTTACACTGGAATGTGACATCAGCATTCCTTCTGAGTCACAGTCTTGTGCTCACCGCTTTCTCCCAGGAGACTTGAGGCTCCCATAGTCAGGGAGCAGCTCAGGTAGGGCTGTGGGTCCTGAAGCCCCAAAGGGAGGCAGAGGGAGCACGGGGGCTGGGGGCACAGCCAGGCGGGAAACGTCCTTGGTGTAAAACCACTAGTGACTATTGCCCCTTTGGGGCTAGCTGCAGAAGAGGAAGAACGTTTCGTCTGAAAGATAAAGCACTAAGAGGGAGACAGTGCGTGGGACGTCAATAATGAATGGCCAAAAAAAAAAAAAAAAAGGGGGGGGGGGACTATTTTCACGTTGTCACCAGCCGCGAATGCGAAGGAAGTGCATTAAATCAGCGCTCACTCTTGAGGGGCAGAGCTGCCAGGGTGGGAGGGGAGGAGGTCTGAGCTGTCAAAGTCACATCACTGCTCCTAAACCACAAAGTTGAACTTCCTGAGACAGGAAGAAGAAGTGTCTCGATCTCGCCCGAACTCGCCCTGCCCTCATCCTCTTCTTCTGGGGAGGCACAGGCGCCGCTGAAACATACGGAGGAAAGTTTCAGACACCTCCAACCGTTGGACGTGGTTAGACGGGGAGAAATGTCCCGCGCCCGTTCTCGCTCTCGCGCCCGACTCTCCGTCGCTCCCGGATTTCAGGAGTTAGGCGGGCTGCCAGGCATCCCGGCTACCGGGAGAGGCGGGTACCTGGCCCGGGGGTACCGAAGACCCGGGGCGGGCTCGCGCGGCTGTCCCCGTGCGCCCCACCCGCCGCCCGCAGCCAGGGGGCGGCGTCCCGCGCAGGTGAGGCGGCTGCTGCCCGCCGCCCGCGGCCTCCTACCTTTTTCACTTTGGCCTCCAGGTCCATGTTTGTGTGTCAGAGGAGTTCCTCCTCCCGTCCAGGATCTCACGCCCAGGATCGCCTGGCCTCCGGCTTCGCTGCGGGTACTGGGGGAGGACCTGCGGGGACTCCAGCGCCGCTGCCGCAGCCACTAGCCGGCGCCGTCAAACTTCCGCCGCCCAGTCCGCCGCAGCCGGCCTGCGGCGGGGACCCGGGAACAAAGAGGCCCAGGCAGCCAATGGCAGAGGGGCAGCGCCGGCCAGCCGCCAATCACCGAGCGCCGCACGCACCTTCGCGGCCCGAGCTGGGCGCGGGCAAGGTGAGGGGCGGAGTCGCATTCCGGTAGCCCTGACCTGGTCTCTTTCGATGCACTGAGCGTCTGCAGATCCTCTTCGGAAGAAATTGAGGCCCACCCAGCCTCCAGCTGAAGATGAGGAAGACCCCTTTCCATTCTGGCAGCTCGTACCTGTGTTTGCCTGGGACTTTAGATATGTTTCCCGGGAGTACTTATCTCACTGCTTAGCTTCTTGGTTTATTTTCAGAGTAAAGAGAAAGACTTGAGA
Organism: Lontra canadensis; assembly: GCF_010015895.1. Classification (NCBI taxonomy): domain Eukaryota; kingdom Metazoa; phylum Chordata; class Mammalia; order Carnivora; family Mustelidae; genus Lontra; species Lontra canadensis. The sequence goes on from NW_022630996.1 coordinate 26,342,355, forward strand.
TTGTGGAGACTGTTTGGGGTTTCTATGATGGTCATTGCACCCCAGTTTCACCACTGAGTTGTAGAGGTGGCCATTTCCCAAATGCTTTTCTCCATAATCCCAAGCTCTGGCAAAAAACCTCATTCACAGACTTAATGTCTATAAACAAGATTATACATGTTTTCTGAGCATTCTGTTGTTCAAAAAGGGCGATGATGTGAATCACTTCGGATAGGTTGTGTCATTCCTTTGGAAGTAGGGGCTTGTCCTTTGTCCCTTCTACATGAAATGGTGTGAGGCTCCTGCTCATGTTCTCTTGCCTTGATGAAATTTCATAGGCATAACAAGCAGCACTAGTGCACCAGAGCTAGGATCCATTTATGGCCTCATTCATTACAATCATTACAGCGAATACCATCAGATTGGTGGGTCTGGAAGGGATCCTACGGATTACTGAGTCTAGCTTTCTCATATTTCTGGGAACTGAGAACCACAGACATGTAGGGATCTGTCCAGTTTCTTAGTTGGGGGCAGAGCTAAAGCTCATGAGTCTAGGCAGTGCCTCCAGCATGTTTGGGAATGTAGACACAGTGTATTGACTAAGAGAAGAGAGAGAAGAGCCCATTTCTTTTTCAGTTTGTGATAATGACAAATAATTACAATGCACAGACCAGGGGTGACCTAATCTGGCATCTATTTTTAAAAAGAAATCCCCCCACAAATGTAGATATCTGGGGACAGATGTCTCTTCCTTTAACTCTGAAAATTTAGTAACTGAAAGCAGCCAAAACTCCTATTAGTCAACACTTTCAGCCTTTTGCTCACTTGGCTGTTTGCTAGCATCGTTCAACAGAGCATTGATTTATAATGTGCATGTTTTCCTCATCCTATTAATAAACTAAGAATGGAATGATCAAAATGGATTGTGAATTTTTCATTCTAACTCAGTTGAAGTAAAACTTTCCCTTCCCATTTTCCCAAACCATCTTGAAATATTTGGACCCCTACAACATTTACCGGGTATAAGCTCCCTGAACAGGAGGCTTAGTTATGACTAGGGAATTTGGTTTCTTTCAGGGAGCTTAAGAGATGGATAATGTCCAATAAAACAGTCTAAATAAGGCATCAGAAAAATGTCATGACATAAATTTTGGGCTTATTTGATGGGATTTCAGAGATGACACTAAGAAAACGATTGGAGACTTTTTTTTTTTTAAAACCATGAAATTCTGCCTTCTCCCTCTCTTTCTTCCCAGCTCTCCCAGCCTCATTTTGTGTTGGTATCATTAGCAAGGATGGAAGTTGATTTCTATCTGGAATCTACTGTGCCAATATTATAGAAGATAAAATAGAGGTGGATAAACATTAAGTTAGGAGGATTAGATTGTGAGTCTTCATTTAGTAATTCAGGGGTTAAGCTAAAGAGATATTAAAGAGTTAGAACTTGTACTCTTGACTAAACATAATTGACAGAAAAATAAATAGAAGCACACATGTTTCTGGTTTGATCACCTATGTAGATGGTTCAGGAAAAGATAGAATATATGATGAAGGGCACAATTTTGTTTCATTGTGCTTTTCTCTGGGGGATGGTGGAGAAAAGGTTCAGTTCTGAATATATTGGGTTTGAGGTTGAGATATGAGGAAAAGTATCTAAATACAAATCTTAAGAGATGAGAGCTGGACTGAAATGGTGATTTAGCAGTCAACAGCCTACATAGTTAAATCACTGAAAGCCATGGACAGAGTAAGATCAGCATGGGAGATGGCAAAATAAGAGAGTATTACAATTGAGCAAAGCTGAACAAGAGAAGCACAGAAAGGACATGAGAGCCAATTAGAATATAAGAAAAAAAATTCGAGTAGAGTTCCAGCAACCAAGAGAGGAAATTCAAGAAGGAATTAGTCAATTGTAGAAGAGGGTTGAATCCCCATTAGATTTTTAAAAAAGAAAATCATTAGCAAACTTGGGAAATGTTAGCTCTATCTCACTTGAAACAGGTTGAGGGCCAAAGTAGGGCAGTTGCAAAGGATATGGAGAGTTAGAAAGGGTAATCAATGTTATTAAGGAGATGGAGAATATTGGAATTGATTGATTTGAAAAGGAGGGAAGATAAGGAATCTAGAATGACTCTTAGGCATCTATTTTGGAGAATGGTTTGATAGATCTAACTCAATAAGGTAAGAAACAGAAGAGAAGGAATATTGAGAAAGATAATTGGTATTTTGTATACGGGTTTTTTTTTTTAGGGCAGTTGGATTGAGTCTGGGATCCAAAGAAAGATGTGGGTTAGAGATTCAGATGGCTGATTATAAATACAAGGCATGCACACATACGTATACACATATACATATACACATATAAACAAGCACACATAGTAAACATACCATAATCACTAGGAAAAGGAAAGTTTTCTACACAAGTGAGGTAAAATTTCAAGACAGAGATGATTATACCTTTCTCCTCAATTGTTAATGTGGTCCCAGAAGTCCTCTTTAGAAATGTTTATTAACACATGTTAGAGGAACTCCTGTGCTACTGGTAGAGCTATTATTGCTCATTAGCAGCCTGTATAGGATTACATATTATTCTGTAGGGATATACCAACATATCTCAGAGCAAACCATTACCTATACATTTTTTTTAAGTTGACCAAACATAAAGCATTAGCTAAGTTAGTAATGGATGATTCATATGATAGATTTATTAGAGGTTCCAAATTATAGTAGCTTAAGAATTTTTGTAATAGTGAACAATTACGTTATGGGAACAAAATAAAATATAGAATTATATATAGACTATGCTCACAACTATGCAGAAATACCTTGCACAGAAAAGGAACATGAGGAAAATACACTAAAATATCAGTAATGGTTTGTCTTTGATTGGTGGGTCCGTGGGGATTCCTTCCTTCCTTTAAAAAATATTGCATGATGAGCATGACATAATGGAAAAACCTTCTTTAAAATGTTATTCAGAGCATTTTAGGAAGACGGGACAGTGACAGCGTAATTTTCAATCTCTCTGTAAACCCCTATGAAAAAACAGATTAACCAGTTAGCAAAACCAAAAGCCCATGGGCAACCTTTGCAATGAAACTAGGTGATAAGGTATCTGCATAAACCCCAAAATACAAGCAGTGAAGACAAACCACTAAGAGCCTCAAGACATGTATGTATAGATAATTTTGTGGGGGGAGGGAAGGAAGGAATAGGGTGGTGTCTGATGGAAAAAAGAACTCAAGATGTTCTCCACTTGTTCATCTTATTTTTTCCAGTTCATTTTAAAATATGGCAGGCATTTTATAACAGCAATTGATACAGTAAGAATGATTAAAGGGGGTGAAGCAATCTCACCCTCGTGATACTTCAAAACTGGCCCTCAAGGATTCCCTTGTAGAAGGACCCACAATAAGAAACTGCACTGAGGAAAATCAAAATTGAGTAAGATGGGGCAGAACAGATATTGAAAAGTGAAAGGCTACAGGAGCACTCTTTAACATGCTAACCAGGAACCACATGCAGTTATTTAATGTTAATTAATTTAATTAAAATAAATGAAAATTTAAAATTCAGCTTCTCAGTCACACTAGCCATATTTTAAGTGCTCAACAGCTAGAGAGGGAAACAGGATCAGGGAATCCCAAAGGCACTGCAGTATTTTTTAATATGTCATAAAAACAAGGAAAGATGGAGCTCTCTGAATTGGGGCACAATTTTCTGAAAATGCCTGTTGATAAAAGTTTAGGAAAATTAATATCACAAAAATGAGCAACAGTAAATTATCAAGCTCAAACTAAATACAAAGTTATCATAAGAAAAATGTCATAAAAACAGAAAATAGAGCAGAATAACTTCCCTACAGATAATGAAAGAACATCAGAAAGATGTGTCAACAAAACAAAACAAAACAAAACTGTAAACAATTATTTCAAAACAAGCTAAAAGACATTAAAAAGTTAACACGTCAGGAAAATAAACACACAAAGCAGAATTAGAAAAACTCAGAAGAGAGGTGATAGAATTCAGAAATGAAATTAGAAATGAAAAAAAAATTACAAAAATGAAGACTAAGTGAAAGAGAATACAAAGGCAAAACTGATGATGCCTCAGAAAAATAGGTAAAAAGAAAGTTTTTTTTTTCTAAAGAATCAAAAAGAAATGAAGGGAAAAAGAGAAAATATTCTAGAAACAGTAACAAATATTGAAAATAAGATAAAATGAGGGACATATGAATGGAGTATCCCTGATGAAGAAAATCAAATCAGAGGAACAAATACCAAAAACTGTAATTCAAGAAAACTTTCCTGAGTTCTTTTCAACCCAGAAACTCTCCCACTATAATCTGTCCAAATCCCTGGTCCACACAATTTCTAAGCCTACTAAGATGACTGTTCTATGCAACTAACTTCAGGGTGGTTTGTTATAAAACAATAAATACTACAACACATTTTGAGTTTTGCCAAAACAAAAACAACAACAAAAATCTAAAATGTGACATTGGCTTTGGGCAGGAGTGAGAAGAAACTCAAAGGCACTTGAGGATGCTAGATGAAAATCTAAGGGACTTTTAGGAGACAGCTGAAATTGAAGGACTTTGAGGAGGCCATCAACAAGGGTTCAAAGAAAAATATGCACATGTTACTAGAAGTGAGAGAAGAAGAAGCAATTGTTAAGTAGTAGCAGATAGTTTGCCAAGACTATTGTCTAAAGTGAGGCAGAAATACTAAATCCCTAGAACTTGATGACTGCAGAATATAAAAATGCCACCTGGCTTCTTTTTACTGCTTAGGATAAAATGTGAGAAGAGATGAACTGAAGAATTCTGGCACTGTTACATTAGAAAGAACTGGTACTTTCTGGGTTGAAAAGTAAAACTGTTTCTTATACACAGCATTTCCATAAAGCAAATGACTTTTAAATTAACAATTAAGATGTGGTATATATACACAATGGAATACTATGCAGCCATCAAAAAACGAAATCTTGTCAACTGCAACAACGTGGATAGAACTAGAAGGTATTATGCTAAGCAAAGTAAGTCAATCAGAGAAAGACAAATATCATATGATCTCACTGATATGAGGAATTTGAGAAATAAGACAGAGGATCATAGGGGAAGGGAGGGAAAAATGAAATAAGATGAAACCAGAGAGGGACACAAACGATAAGAGACTCTTAATCTCAGGAAACAAACTGAGCGTTGCTGGAGGGGACGTGGGGTGGAAGGGATGGGATGGCTGGGGGATGGACATTGCGTAGGGTATGTGCTATGGTGAGTGCTGTGAATTGTGTTAAAACTGATGAATCACAGACCTCTATCCCTGAAACAAATACTATAGTATATGTTAATAAAAAAAATTAAGAGTGGACTTCTAGAAAAAAGATCAAATCTAGAGTGGTATATAGGAGCCTTTTTTAAGACTTCAAAAAGATCTAGAGGAGTGAGTCATATATAACCTTTTACAGACAGAAGGCCCCCAATGTCTTAAGATTATGCTTCATAAATCTTCTACTCCATTATGTCTGGAGCTTTTGCTGGAAGACCAGAAACCTAGGGGTGGCTCAATGTTTGGGAGCTAAAATCATCTGAAGTTACCTTCATGTGTCTCGTTGCTGACGGCTGTTAACCAGGACTACCAACAAGAACATCTACAAATGGTTTCTCCATGTGTTCTTTCAGCATGGGTTAGCTTGAACTGCTTCACATTCGGTAGCTGGGTTTCAAGAATAAGTATCCCAAGAAAGCAAGGTGGAACTGAAGGCATTTTCTGAACTAGCCTCCTAAGTCTTATGGCATCACTAAATTCTGTCAGTTAAGGTAGTCGCAGAGGTCCAAGGGGACATAGACCTCACTATGCAATAGGAAAAACATCAATATCACATAGTAAGAATGTGGTATGGAAGATAATTTTGTGGTCATCTTTGGAAAATACAACCTACCATAGGCTTAGATTTTTTTTTTTTTTGAGATTTTTTGTATTTATTTGACAGAGATCACAAGTAGGCAGAGAGGCAGGCAGAGAGAGAGAGGAGGAAGCAGGCTCCCCACTGAGCAGAGAGCCAGATGTGGGTCTCGATCCCAGGACCCCTGGGATCATGACCTGAGCCGAAGGCAGAGGCTTTAACCCACTGAGCCACCCAGGCACCCCCATAGGCATAGATTTTAATCCATAGCAACCAGTTGGGTCTTTACTCATCCATCCTCAATTTAATTGTCTGCTATGGGCCACTGTCTTAAAATAGCCAGAGATGGTAAAACCTTCACCCTGCCATTGGGCTGATCCCAGGTTACTGTATTTTGTAATGAGGGGTTGAAGAGGCAGCCAGGCAGGGAGTACACAACATTTGGTGAATCACGGGAGATTATACCTTCCCCATTTCTCTGACTCCTTCTGAAAGCACCAGTCCAAGCCAACATCTACATTTAGTAAAAGACAAAGTGTTCAGTCTTGGTAATCAGCAGACTTTCTACTTCTTTGTATTTCTGGCTACCAATGGAAAGGGCTTCTCTTAACAAAACTGTTGATTGATCCCAATGGACCCTTTTCCTCTCAGATGAGCCAGCTTGGATCCTAACTTGTTTCTGTCTTACAGTTTATTGGAGGCTGTAAGAAGTTATCAACACCTCCAATACCCTGACATTTGCTGTGGAATTTTCCTAAGTTACAATTTTGGCATACATGGCCTGTGTCCTAAAAGAAAACTGGAAAGAAATTTCACCAAGTCTCCTGAGATCATTTTTAAAGGATTGTTATCTCCTCATAGCCTCCCTCAACAAACAGAATCACATTTTAAGGTGTTTCTTTTGCAATACATGCTTTAAGATAGTAACTTCTCAGTGTCTTGTCATTATCTAGTTGCATATGACAGAAACACAGTCTGAATTAGTTCAAACCTGTTAGGTTTATTGACACTATTAAAATTCTCTTTTCTCTTTCTCTTCCCCTCTTCTTTCCTCTCTCTCTCTCTTTCTGGTAACTTCAGATTCATTCTCTCAGTTTCTCCATATCACGGGGGATGTGCCTACAGAGAGTTCCAGGTCACATCTTTTATAACCAAATAAATGAAGGTTCTTCTTTTCAAGTTCATATTTGAAAAACCCTGGGAGTGATCTATGATCAATCTAATTTTCTCTTTTTACTAAAATGCGGCGATATAAGTTAGCCTTATTTATATCTGTCCCTTATAATCTTAAGGAAAATGCTGGCACAAAATACCCATTTTTATATTCTAGGAACAAAACTTTTTTTGTTGTTATTTTGATTGAGAAAACTCCATAATATTGCACCAAAATGTAGTTAGATTTATTTTTAACCTAAACCTAGAGTACTGAATAATCCCTTTTGAATTGCTGAATGAATTTAGAAATGATGTAAACAGTAGAAAGGAAAGATATCGTCTGTTTCCCGCACAAGTCACTGTGAAATGTTAACAATAATGATAAATATATGCTCACTACTTTCCTAGGCAAACAAGGAAAATGTGATGTAAAAGATAGGATTGTAATATAAAAGTACGAGACATTATAGCATTGCAGTTTATTGAGGTAATTGGCTAGGAATCCCCGTGTGTCTTGGAATGGAGAATTTCACATTATTTCTAAAACAAATATTTCCTTGTGGGCAAATGGAGGGAGTGCTGAATGATATTTCTGGAATTATTGTCTATGCAGCTTGTTCCCTGGGTAGAACGATACCTTTTAGGAATAAGCAACTAGGGCTTTTGTGGTTTTGCTCAGTAATCAAGACAGCTGTGGAAACATTCTGTGGATAAAGAACCATGGGCACTGTCATGGACTGAATGTTTGTGTCCCTCTAAAATTCCGATGTTGAAACCTAAACCCCAGTGTGATAGTACTGGGGGATAGGGCCTTTGGGAGGTGAGGTCCTGAGGGCAGAGTCCTCATGAATGGGATTAGTGTCCTTACAAAAGCGATCCGATCTCAGAGAGTTCCCTTGGTGTGAGGAGGACACAGGAAAAAACTGTCAACTATAAACATGAAAGCAGCTTCTTACCAGACACCTAATCTGCCAATACCTTGATCTTAGACTTCCCAGTATCCAGAACTGTGAGAAATAAATTGTTTAAGTCACCTAGTCTATGCTGTTTTTGTTATGGCAGCTAGAAAGGACCAAGATAAGCATCTTGCAAAGTTCAAGCAAATATCACAGTCTTATATTCTTTTAGCTAGTGTAGCAATTTGTTTTCTAAACCATGTAATTATGGTTTTCCAGTAAACAGTTGGTACAGTGCTATAATATAGAAAAAGAGAAGTTGACTTGTATGTGAGACAATGTTATGTATAATTCCTACAAACTCAAAGCTCATAGATATTTTAATTCCACATTAATTATAACAGAACACCTTGCTTTAATTACGACTTAATAGTGAAACTGTAATTTTACTTTATAGTACAACATTCCTCTATCCATCATACTGTCATTTAATAAACTTTCTTACTTTAACAATTTAAACAAGACCTCATTTTTTTAAACTGCTTTTTCTTGGGTATACCATTTCCTGAGAGTCCAATATGTTACTGCTAAAGGAAATGTTGTACTTTTAAGATTGCCTCTTAACTGTAATATAAATATGAGTCTCTGGTAAGTTTCAGTGTGGTCAAAAGTTACTAATTTATTTTTCATAAGTTGAATCAGTCCTAAAAAGGGATGGCACCAGCCTTTTGGTGACTATTTTAGTGTCGTGCTTACTATAATAGCTGGGTAAAGAGGAAAATCAATTATAGTTTTGAAAGAGATGTAGATTTTGTTCACTTAAAACTCAGGCTTTTAATCCATGGATAAAAACCCAACCTGGAATTCGTCTGAAAGACATTTGCTTCTACCATAAGAGAATGTAGTAACTCTAGGCACCTATCATTTAAACAAATGGATTAGTCAAAATAATGATGTGAGAGATTCTCCAAATAAGGCCAACATGTTCTTTTGGATATGTGAAAAGTAAATTGTGCAATAAAATTTCCATCATATTTCATCTGTTTCTGCTAGGTCACAGAAGTTGGATCAGTATTCATATGCATATGAGAAATTCCAAGAATATCAAAGGTGAATGAATTAATTGACTTGTATACTTCTTAAGATGTAATTTCTGTGTAACCTTAAAAAGTAAAGACCCAAACATATCCAAAATATGTATACAGTTAATTTTATTTTATCCTGTTCCTTCTGCTATGGTGAATTAACAGGAAATAAACTATGTATTTCATGTTACATTTCACTGCCCACAGCATACTACTAACTCCATTCAATTTAACTCAACTCAATTTAATTTATTTCATACTGAGAGCTCATGTCTGTCCTAGTCAATATTGTATATACCCAAAGATGTAAAATTATTTTCTTTCTCTCAGGTCCTAGTGTGAAAAGAGTAAGTAGTAGGAAATAGTTAAATAACTATTTACTTATTCAATTAATGGGAGTTATAAATGATAGTAAGTGCTATAAACTTTAAAAGCAAGATGTGTATAAACATGTTTATAATAGTTCTCTTCATAATTGCAAAAAACTAGAAATAACCAAAATGCTCATTTTCATTAAAGAAGAAAAGTAAGTTGTTTATATTCATACAATGGAATGCAATTTTTAAGAGGAATGGACTATAGCTAGATGCATCAACACTGATGGATCTTATATATAATGTTGGGTTGGAACAATTAGGTAGCTACATTTAAAAAAAGATACAGTTTGGTCTAGTCATACTATATACTTTTATAAACTCAAAGATTTAAGTGAAATCATTTGAGTACTGGAAGAAAACATAGAAGAATTTCTTTATAAAATTAGATTAGGAGGGGTGCCTGGATGGCTCAGTGGGTTGAGCCTCTGCCTTTGGCTTGGGTCATGGTCTCAGGGTCCTGGGATCAAGCCCCACATTGGGCTCTCTGCCCAGTGGGAGCCTGCTTCCCCCCACCCCTACCTGCCTGTCTGCCTATTTGTGATCTCTCTCTGTCAAATAAATAAATAAAATCTTCAAAAAA